>NC_055959.1:29049122-29199122 GCF_018492685.1 Alosa sapidissima
GCGGGCTCGAACACGGTTTGCGCCGGCATTAGATGATTGGGAAAGGGAAAAGGTAGCGACGCGATCGCTACGGGGCAAGGGGGAGGAGGTTGAGCAGCACCCTGTGTCTGTAAAGAGATAAGTGGGCAGGGTTGATTAGCAGGAAAAGAGAAAGAGGCCACAGTAGCGGAAGACAAGGTAGAGGGCTGCACACAGGCTGCCATAACTGGCTGAGTTGAGTGAGCAGGGGGATAAGGCTGATATGACCTGTCTGATTGAAGAAGGAGGCGTGGCAATTCCGCCACGGCCTCCCGAACTTCCGTTTGTAAACGCCATTAATTTCTGAATGTTGCCTGGTTATAATAGTACTTATGTTTAAACTTTCACTGAAAATGTCTTAATGTTTGTCTCATATCATACAGCAAAACTGTTAAGCTTTCTCAAGAAAGAAGAGGCATACTGCTGAAGTTGAGCACATTGAATAGTATTGCACACTGACTCAGACAACTGTTCACCAAGTGTTCAGTGGTCATTCCTGTGTGAGATGGCATTAAATAGAAGAAAGTTGTATTTGATAACCACTCAGGATAATATTACAGGAGCAAAGCTGCCTTCTAAACAGCAGGTCCTTAGCTACTTCCTCTATTGTCATTTGCAGCAGAAAGAGACAGTTAGGTTAGCTGCTACTAGAACAGTGGAGAAAGTGGAGGAATTCTGAGATAGGGCTAGAATTCCTCTGCGCCACAAGCAAGATAGAATAATGAAGGTTGAAAAACCGTTCACAGAATGGACGGCAAAAAGAAGGTCAGAAACACAGCAGAAGAAAGATACATGTTTACCTCAGACTTTAATGACATGTTTGATGTTGCCCATGGACTTTTATTAACTAACTAAGTCAATTGAGCTACCTCTAAATATTCTCCAAAAGTCATAAAACTTAATGTTTTTCAACAATATAATGTCTTAACTTAATGTTTTTCAACAATATAACATATTCAGGGTATTCATTTTTTCAGGTATTCATTTTTTCTAGCAAAATAAAGACCACCCTAGCGAGTGTATTCAATTGTCAGTTTAGTTAAACCGTTTGTGTTGCTTAGGAACGAGATAGAACTTATTATGGTCTGAGTGTTGCGTTACGCTTGCCGCTGCCGCTTGCCAATGTGATCCCCGCCTAAAAGTCACCACAGAACAGATGGAATCCATATAAGACCTATCCATACCTCACCAAAAACAGTGTGCTGTGAACTCAAAAGCTGATATGAGCTTTTTCTATGCTAAGGCCTGAGGTACATAAAAAACATTTGAAAAACACAAGGCACAAACCCGTAACCTGAAGTAATTGAGAAAGGTACGGTAAGTAGGTAAGTAAGCCTTTAACTCTTAGGATGTGGTTTCTGTTTGGAGAAAACCAAAGGAGGCATTTCATCCCAAATGTCTGTTGTCAACTGTTTGGTTCTGTAAGCTTATGAGCAGCCCTTTCAATGTCAGCTCAACATGGAGTCATGGATGTGTGACAGACACACAATATGGAACTACCTGACGAGACCAGGTGCACTACTAAAGCAAATATTAGGCTTTCACAGTTGTCCGTATATTTCACAATAGTCATGTCAAACACATTGCTCTAAAACCATTAGTATAAAATAAAAGGCTTTTCAATGCTAGCACAATCACCACAATTAAACCAAACCTTTATGGGAAGATGTGGGCCACAGCACAAAAACTACATTCTTAGCTTTGACTTTTAAAGGGTTGTCTCTATAGACAGCTCTGCTGTTTAAACTGTTTGAGCTATATGAGTTGCCATACATGGGTCTTGTGAGATTTGCATACGTGACCTGTGTATGTGTAATGTTTGGTATATTTGTTAGCGGGAACTTCACGCATGCATCGAGGTATTGTCACAGTTTGTGAATTTCAATAAACGTAGAATAAACGTTCATTTGACTTGAAACAGTCAAACAACATGGTGTCAGAATTGGGATGTTTCCCGGTGTGAACACACTTCTTGGACTTCTTTGAACCGAGTCAGAAAGAAGAACAGTAACGTTTGAAGTCACCACCGAAGTAACTGCTCGATTAAGAAAATGGCAGATGGATTCATATGTCCAGACCCACTCGTTTTCGATGGAAATGTGGCAGAGCATTGGCGCAAGTTTGAACACAAGTATGCACCAGCAGATCCCAATGTCTGAAAAGAAAATGTAAAGACATATGCATCCCAGAGACAAATGTGATAATGGAGAGGCACAACTTCAACACCAGACACCAAAAAGCTTGGGAAACAATCAAGCATTTGTGAGTACACCGAGCTAAAAACTGCAGCTTTAGTAAATTAGAAGATGAGCTAATCAGGGATAGACTAGTCTGTGGAATTAGCAGTGATAGTGTCAGACGCACTGTGCTCAAAGAGTCTAACCACACACTGTCCAAAGGTATACGCATCTGCCAAATTAGTGAACTCACAGAAAAACGTAGCAAAGCTCTCTCTACAGAAAAAACAGTGACAACTGCCAGTGTAGATGCCATTCAAGTAAAAAACAAAAGATTCAACAGTAAAATGAAACGCTAAACAAAATCAGACAATTCATCATAAATATCCAGCTGCAGAAATTGTGGGGGAACTCACCCAGCGAAACGTGAACAATGTCCAGCCTTTGGCCAACAATGCCACAACTGTGGGAAACGGAATCACTTCTAAAAGCAATGCAGGTCTGCAAAATTAAACAAAGCAAACAGACAAGTAAACCAGCTGTGTTCTGAAACACTCTTCACAGTGTAACAAATTCACAGTGATGGTATATTCACCATTGGAGGCTTGTTTTTATATAACGATCAAGACAAAAACACCAATTATGAAAAGGAAGGACATTGCATTGTGACTGTAAATGACAAAAACCTCAAGCTGAAAATGGACACAGGGTCCAAATGTAATGTCATGTCCCCCTGACCCCACCCGGTCTCGAACCCGTACTTTGGGGTACTACACGTGCAGCTTGACCGCAACGGCAAAGAGCAACGCAACGCCCATTGGTATGGCAGTCAGAGTGCATACTTAACCGTAGGGGTGTGAATTGGCAAAAATGTGCCGATTCGATAGTATTGCGATATTTGGGCCACGATTCAATATTATTGCGATTCTTAAGATATTGCGATACAGCAAGTATTGCGATTCGATTCTGTGATATATTGCGATTCATGTCCCCCATATTATTCAAAGGCATTACAAAAAATGAGGAAAATAAGACAGCTCAGCTCACTTCAAATGTCACATTTATTATCTTCTGCACATTAAGTGAAGTGCAAAAACTTTGTCCTTGAACATTCAGGACACAGGACCTTATTACAGGACAGGACATATTTTCTCTCTGAATAGGAGACCTCTCACATGAATGGTGAGCTCCCAGCACATAACTTAAAATTATTTAAATGCAATAGAGTAGCATAAAGCAGACATAATAGAACATAAACCTGAGCGTAATCATATAAATAAGAGTAACTTAGAGCTTCAATCAAATTGAGAAAAATAAACAAAAATGTGTACTGCTAGAGTCCAGTCCTGTTGGCTGCAAGGTCATCAACCAAAATTCATTTGGGAATATTGGCATTTTTGTTTAGAAAAAGGAGTTGGTCAACATGCTCAGATGTTAAAGTACTCCTCTGGGCCGTTACTATATCCCCTGCAGTGCTCTTCTTTCTCCTCGAATATCATTTATTCTCTCTCTCGAATATCGATCAAGGCCATACTTCTTTAAATTGGGAAGACTGGTGTGAAAAGAGGCAGATGAAGAGTCTACAGTTTCAATTCTGGGAGCTTGTGATGTCAATGCAATTGGTGATGTTCTCTTTGATCAGGTCTTTCAGAGAAGCAAACTTCACTTTGTATTGTCAATCATTGTCTGCACTCATCCCCTTCTTCTTTGCAAACAATAATGTCAACTATGCTAGATGGCTTTCCATACACCTTAGTCTTTTTACAACAAACACATCCTCAGTTGGCCAATGAATTTCAGCAAGGGAACTTTGTGGTCCACAAGACCCACAGAGTTTTCCGGATTGGCTTTTGATCAAGCCCATGAACAGGCCAATGCAATTGTCAAAGGTGATGGTGGTGCCATTGGAATAACTGAGAACCCATCAGCCCTAATGTGTGTCTGACAAAACCAAAGTACCACCTAACTGGAAAAGCTTCCTAATTGTGACTTGGTGTCCAGACAATGTGGTGATTGTGACCAAAGAAGAAAATGTTCTTTGCATAAACCTGACAGCCTGGAAGGCCTAAGTCCTTGCAACCATGAAGAGGCTGACACTAGAATCTTTCTGCATGCCCTTCATGCAGTTGCGTGTAACCTGCATTGTGTGCGATTCAGCCCTGCACACGCCCGGACTCGAACCCGCGAACAGCAGCACCTTGGATTGAGAGTCGAGCGTGCTGACAATTGAGCTTGAGGCGTCGGGGAGTGAGGTTTACCAACGTTCCACACACACAGCTAAGCTACATGCGCGCAGAAGAAATCTGTGTTCTCTAATCTATCCAATCCCAATCCAAGTCAAAAACCAAGGATAATGGCTTTCAATGGTGGCCATCTTGGAAAATGGCAGCCATATTGGATTTTATGCGTGGCTAATGTGCTTTTTGGATAAAGTGGATCCCAAAGAATATTTGTGCCAAGTTTGATGCTTGTATCACAAAGTGAACGATGGTTTCACTAATTTGCCTCACTAGATGGCAGTGTCGGTAAAATATTTACGCGAAGGGATCACATACCTGTGTCGCCTCAGTGATTTTCTTAGCCTTTTCGGAGTTCGGAGGTAGCTTTATCATGTTTGTTTGGTCCAAGGTGCGTTGATTTGGGGGTAGGACAACAACTTAAACTCCGAAAAACCAATGGAGAAAACACAAAAGTAAAACAAATAATTAAATAATTAAATATCGCGATACGTTGAGCTACTGTATCGATATATTTTTTGCACGCAAAATATCGCGATACTGAACAGAATCGATTTTGTTGGCACACCACTACCTCCGTTAGCTTGATGCAGATGTCAGGTGCCACCATCTTTTCTGTCCTTGATGCAAAGAGCTCCTTCTGGCAAGTCAGACTGGATGATGCTTCATCTCTCCGCACCACATTCACAACTCCCTATGGCAGATTCAAGTTCCTGAGGATGCCGTTGGCCATGGAACAAATCTTTGCAGGATATCCATGTGGGTTGTAAAGGGCCTGAGGAGCATGAGAAGAACCTGAGAAAGGTGTTGGATTGTGCCAGACAGGTGAAACAGACTGAACCTAAACAAATGCAAGTTCGGACTTAAAGAGGTGAGCTATGTTGGACATAGGTTCACGGACCACGGACAAGCAAATCCTACAAAAATGAAGGCAATCAGTGAAATGCCACCTCCGGAAGATAAGACGGCCCTGCAGCGATTTCTAGGAATGATAAATTACCTAGGCAACTTACAACACCGCTACGCCAACTGCTGCACAAGGATGTGGTGTGGATCTGGTCACAGCATCAGCAGGATGCCCTTGATAAGCTCAAGACGTGCATCAGTAGCCCACCTGTGCTTCACTATTACAATGTGAAGAGACCAGTGACAGTTACATGAGACGCATCCCAGCATGGTCTAGGGGCTGCCTGCCTCCAAGATGGAAATCCTGTTCACGCACGCTGACCCAAACGAAGATACGCACAGATTGAAAAAAAACTACTTGCAGTGGTCTTCGCCTGTTACAAGTTTTATGACTACATCTACGGCAAGCTAGTCACCATTGAGACCGACCACCAGCCCCCGATTATCATCCACAACAAGCCATTCTATGCAATCCCAGCACGCCTACAGCGTATGATGTTATAACTGCAATTCGATCTGACCATCACCTACAAAAAAATAAAGGATCTCTTCCTGGCTGACACCCTTTCCTATGCTCCGAGGTGCAGTGTTGACCCACAAAAGGCAGAACAGCCAGAGTTTGAGGTCATGACAATTCAACTAATATCTCCACGGCGTCTCGAAGAACTTCACGTCCAGACAGCTGCAGAAACTGTTCTCCAGAAACGTACTTCCTTCATTCAAAATGGATGGCCAAGACGCGTGTGCAGTGTACCTACAGAGGTGAGACCGTTTTTCAGTTTCCGTGATGAACTCACTATTGAAGAAAACATCACGTGAAGGTGGTACACATGGGACACCCAGGGGTTGGAATCCACAAAGAGAAGGGCCCACCAACAAAAAGAACTACTAAAACTGCACACAATTCCTGACCTGCCCTGGTCCGTATAGTCGCCATAGATATATTTGTATGGAAAACCATACTATCTAGTGCTTGTTGACTCATACTCTGGATGGACATTCTGCCAGTAATGGAGCCATTGCCACCAAAGATCACCACACACACACCAACGAATTGGACACTCCACAGCACACACCTGATCTGACACTGATTGAAAATGCTGAACAAGCACTACCAGTACAACCAAGTGCAGAAAAGACTCCCACATCCCGCAGCCGTGGGTGAAGCCACATCAGTAGGAGATGCAGGCCAGAAGCTCAGCTCAGTCCACCACACCACATATCGCACTATGTTTGGTAGAGTCTCCAAGCCAAGTACATAAACTAAACAAAATGTAGAATGTCAGAAGTCAAATGCCATATTTTTTCGTTGAGTTTTTTTTTGTTTTTGTGTTGCAATGTTTAAGGCATCTGGCAATGCAGTTAGTTGTAAGATACATACACAAAATTCTATTGTCTAATGCTACTGTGATCATCTGAAATTATCTTATAAAGTAGGCCTATACAGCTTCATGTTCAGATGTAAATGTTTCTGTTTTTCTCCTGTTTGGGGACCGCGGCTAAAGCTGGCATGGGTCTCGTGAGATTTGCATACGTGATCTGTGTGTGTGATGTTTGGTATAGTTGTTAGCGTGAACTTCACGCATTTATTTAACTCTTACACAGTCAAACAACATCTCTTGATCAATGGATGAATATCCCAATCCCAGTACAGAGTACACATAGTGTAGATTTTTTTTAAGGCAGCATTCCAAGAGGGATAAAAGCTTGTGACAAACATGTCAATGCATTCCAATTAATTGTACAACAAATGTGTTTTGCCTCTTGTGAAATGTGAACAAATACATAATTCCAGCTTTGACTGAGGGCCACACTATATAGTTATACACAGTTGATTACTTTCACTATGGACACTTATTGATAAAAAACCTAAGGACATTTATCCTGCAGAGGAGTTGCTGCTTACATCTCGTGACAGTGCGTCTTCAACTGTGCTTCATCTGCGCCTTTCGCTATTGCCCAGGTTTTTCTTGGTCAGTGGGGTAATGCTATTTAGATTAGTGTAAGATAGCGATTTTTAGATAATACGCCAGACCACACCTTAATTGCCCCACCCCTGGGTGCATTGTTTAATAAAAGAGAAGGGGATAGTGAAAAATTTGATTGTAAGATAGGAATAAACTTTGCGTTGTGATAAGAATATGCTATGCGCTGCGTTTCTGATCGTCAAAATAGGGCCATTGTGTCAAAGGACCTACTACAGTAATGTTTTGTCTACACATTAGGGGTCGACCAATTATCGGCCTGGCCGATTATTAGGGCCGATATTTAGCATTTTTATAATAATCAGTATCGGTCATTTTTTCCACCGATAAGCCGATATTGAAATGGATAAAGAAGGAAACGCGCTATTTTGTCTGTAAAGCATCTCTCACTCCCTGCATTTACTACTCTGTGGTCAAGAGCATTGTCCCGCCCACTACACCGTCTGATTTGTTAGTTAGCACGAATGCAGCCAATCAGGATCGAAGACTGAACACAGACAAAGTTTAGGATTCTCACTGAGGCAGACTGGGCTTCAGCTGTAGCCTACGGAGCTATTTTTCGAAAGTAAGTAAGGTAGCCTACATTGCTGAAGTTGCAGTGAATCACAATCGTCTACACTGAAGTTACAAAAACACCACTTTGTAAGCTATTGTCTCTTTGATCCGGATCAATAAGTAAAGCACCAACTTCCTTCATTTAGCGAATTCCCGATTAATGCACGTTACTGATGCTGTTTACTAGTTAGCCCACAAACTCGGGTGCCGCGCCTCCGCCTCGTTCGTTAATTGTGAATAACGGGACACCTCGGCGGACATAGTACAGACAAGTCCTAAATTATGCGATAGCGAACGTCAAAAAGTCTAATTGCTCCTTTTTGAATCGGACTGTCAGAAAAGATTACATGCACCAAGGGCCAACCGTAATTTAATCCGACCTGAACAAAAAAATCGCGTCATGAGCTGGCTATTAACGTGCCTTTTAGGCTCTCAAAAGTGTAGCTTATAGCCTACACATGGACAGAAATTGCATGCTTAAACAGCCTAAGAACTATTTTAAAACTGTTTTGTTAAACTATTCAACCGTAACACTTGCCATCACGCATGCACCTCTTCCTCTCCCTCTCTCGTGCAAGCACAGCCCATTGTGCAGGCCTACTCTACAGGGATGCAAACAGAGGTATGGTCAAAAAGGAGTGAGATTATCGAAGCCCACGCCCCCACAGGAAATATCATATAATTACATTTTGCCACCACCTCTGCCGGGGCGGAGTCAGAAGGGTGGCACAGGCCACCCTTGAGATTCGATTGGCCACCCCCAAATCTTAGTCTACAACTGGCCATTAACATGGTCTAAGGCAGGACCTTTCTTGATGCACTTGCAGCAGTTTGAAGTATCAGACGTCAGAAATGTAAGTGGCAAACAAGCTTGCCTTTATTGGCCTACAGGCTACTGCTTGTGCTAACACGCAAAGATATCTATTTACCTATTGCATCTGCCAGTGCCTATTTATCTAATCACACACTTAAGTCGCCGACATTTGAGAGGTCATTAAGTGTTAACTGTAGGCTAGGCCTATACTTTTGTAAAAGTGTTTAATGGTAATAATGTCCTAATGTAATGTTAAGAAAACTTTTCATTTATGGTTCATCAAGCTTAGGCCTACTCACTAAACACTCGTCGCATCTAGGCTACAGGTAGCGATATTCTGATGACATGTATGACCATTCAACCAGTCAAGCATTTGTTGTAAAATATTGAAATTATTGGAAGTTTACATAGCTTAGGCTAAACTGTATGCTTATTTCGTCCCCAATACCTGTTTTATTCGTCCCGATGAGGAGGGATAAATGAAACATTGTGCACGTTCCACTTTTGCTTATAATAATTAAATAATTCCTGAACGCAGTAGCATTTTCCATAGTAACTGGCCATCTGGCATACTTTTTCCTTTTTTTTTTATTGGCCGAGCCAGTCTTTATAAAGTTCATTTTCCATAGTAGCGCGTGACAACAAAATCATATGCCTGCGTTCTGTTCCCAGAGCTTTCTCTGTCTTGACCTCAATCTCCGTTTCAACCTGTAACCAAGACCAGTTCCAATTTGTTTTACAACCCTCATTCTTAACTGTTAGTGCCTCACTCTCATCAAATTCTCTCATTCTGTAAATGAAAAGTTGCATATATTAGCCATAGTGTTACCCTAGACCTGACAGTATCATAACAGAGTGCAAAATAGTTCACTTCACTTTGCCCCCTTTCTCAATGCGCCCCAAAATAACATTATTCTGCACGAAAATGTACAGTTAAAATGTATCAACAGTAGTGCGGTCTGTCTGGATAAGCCCACACATCAGTTTCTCGCCCTTATGTGGTAGGTGTCATTGAAAATAAGTCAGTTCGTCACTTGTCACTTTGGGTGGCTCATTAGGCTACTAGACGTCAACAAGCTGCTAGCCTAAACAAGTACGTTACCATTAGGCTACACGTTGGAAAGGGGGTAGAGTTGGATATAACGTTAGGCTTAGAAAATAAATGGAAGAAACTGGAATCCATGCATTTCCACAGAATTATTTTTGGAATCTGATCCCTTATCATACCTGTTCATTCTTACTCGTTGCTCGACTTATCGTGACTAAATTCAAGATGGCTGAAAACGCTAAACTTCGTGAAGATACTGTCTGTATAAATCGTCTTGTAAGTAAACTACCAGTGCTTTTTCAAAGTTCTCAATGTCTCATTTTAAATGTCAGGGCCCTCGGAAGTCTACCAATGAAGTGTGGAGATACATAGCCTCGTAAATGGGTGTAAAACAGTGATTTATTTGCATGGCTAGCCCGATGCCGAAGCACCACTATTGAAAAAGCTGTTGGTAGCATCGGCTAACTAGCGCCAGATTTTGGAGTGCAGGGGACAAGCCGAGATGGGCTATGAGACATACGTTCACACTCAGTATCATGTTTCAATACACTTTAGGTCAATATCACACCGGAATTCTCCTTTAAGCAATATAGCACGAGTGAGAGTGGGGTTGGTCATGGATATTCCCACGGGTGTTGTTTGGCCGTAGCCACGAGGCCGGAGGCCGAGTGGCGCAGGCAACAACAGCCGTGGGAATATCCATGACCAATCCCACGATCACGAGTGCTATATTGCTTATATACAACAATTCTACAACAAACTAAATAATCTGAAAACACCCCATTATTGTTTAAAAATGTTAATTTCGACATCGTTCTTACGCATCAAAAAATAGTTCCCTTTTTAATAGACAGCATCTTGGTTGCTAGGTAACCAACATTCCAGATCCCTCGTTACGGGTCTTGGTGGTTTACATGTCTTCTTGAAAGAAATGTTGAAAGTCGGGCTGAAATCACATTCATATCTAGGTTTGCTGAATGCATGTTACAAGGACAATGGGCCATGTCATGTAAGGGACATGGTACTGCAAAAAAACGGAAACATTGTCTACATTGCAGAACCACTCAACTTTATTAATTTATGGTGAATAAATGTTATATTACTGTGCACAGCCTGACGTGACGATGCTAGCACGTTAGCAGCGGTTAACTAATTATGCTAACGTTAGTCTCCTCCAAGTGACAATCATATTATACACAATGCTGGCAATGCTAAGAACAATTAGCATCCTCGTTTATCTTACTTACATTGAGTTGACTGTGTGGCTTAATCCACAGATGTGGTGAAGCACTGTTTCGTTATGGTTTGCTAAGGAGTAACCCATTGCTTGAAATAGTGGAGAGCTGGGATGAGAACATTGTGTCAAATCTTCGCATTGTATCGCGGAGTGATTTATTATTAGCTGTGCAAAGTCTGAGTTGAAATGTCCAGGGATATTCCAACTCATGGAACGTCTCTCGGCCAATCAGAAACAAAAAAATAGTTCCATAGAACCCAATTGTTGTATAACTAGCACTAACCTGGCAAAGTTATTGTAAAGACTGTAATGACACATTAGGACAACCTAAACATTACACAAGGCAAATGGTAGATATTATGTGATTAGAAGACATCAAATATGGTTAACCTTACCTTTCTTGCAAAAAAGACCAGGCGCGACACAAAATTACTGGATCCCGGACTGATAGATGTAACGTTAAATCCTTGCAGTGAGTGCAGTGAAGTGCAGCCTTGTAGCAGTAGGATAATGGTGCGTAGCAAATGGGATTTTTACGTGCGCAGCTTTTTGATTTAGTGTTGTCTTACACTTCCTATGTTTCATGGACTGTAACGGTAGGCTATGTGTTTATGTAGTCATTTTAATACAGAATTAACTGTGATGAAATTATAATCAACCACATTTTTTTACAGCATATAGCCTTTACTATCTACCCCCCTTTTTGACAACTGACATATCGGTTTTACATATCGGTTATCGGCCTCCTGTTTTGGTAATAATTGATATCGGTATCGGCCCTGAAAAAAACATATCGGTCGATCCCTACTACACATAGCCTGAATCACTACCACACTTGCAACATAAACACAAGGGAATTACAGTCCTTTTTTTAGAGCACTGTCAAGAAACCAGAACCTATGATGGGCCTAAAACGTGCTGGCTGGATATAGACCCCATTGCCCTACCACAAATACATACCATACATTTCCTGTTTTTTTATTTATGGAGGTTACATTTGGAGGTTTTTATTTATGCTATCTATAACCAGAGAGAGAAAGATAGATCGCATCTGAGAGATGCATACACGGTTATAAAATATTTGAATTTGAGCATCCACGTTATAACATTTTAAAAATGAATTCCTTTCAATGATCAGAGTAACTTTATTGCGAATAACCTAAATAACTGTCACTCGTGGATGTGGGTGTTTGCAGCACTCCTACAGCATCCTGCCAGTCCTGAGTTACAAATAAAAACATGTATTTGTTGTCTCGGAAGATATCAGCCAGACCATATAAATCACCGCCGAATACCTTATAGGACACTTACTGGATCTGCTCTCCGCTACTTGAATTCCACGGTCCAGCTCTACATCCCCAATCGCCCACTGCGGTCCTCTGATGAGTGTCTGCAGTGTCGGCCATCCATTAACGCTAGGTCAAATTCAAGACTCTTCCTCGGTGGTTCCTCTTTGGTGGAATTAGTTGTTTAGTGTTGTGTTCCTGCGATAGCTTTGGGTCTTTCAAGAGCGGTCTAAAGACTTATCTGTTATACACCTAATTAATTAATTTTTAGAGTTATGGTTTGTATATTTATGGGTTATGTTTATTTTTGTATCGCTATTATTGTTATTATTACTAATCTGCTTAATGTAGGCTTACCAACTTTTTAAAACGGTTTACTGTTAATTTTAACTACTGTAATAGTTTGGACAAGTCGGTTTGGACAAAAGCATCGGCTAAATAAAAAAAAAAACATAACCACAACATATCCACATTCAGTTAAAACTTTTGTGTTAGGTATAAAATAAGACATTAGAAGTTGAATTCTTCAAACCAGCATTATACATAGCCCCTGCCTCCTTGTTTTGAAGACAGTCTCATCCTCCAAGGTCATTTTCTGATTATTATTGGGGGAGGACTGAGCTTTTTTATTCACTGGCTGTGTACAGCTCTGATGGGCTGACTGCTGCTGGGAACAGCTTTTCTCTCTGGTGATCTTTAAAATCAATCTAGTGCCAGTCACAATCTTAAATCCATTTCCCAGGTTTTTAAAACCAGCTCAATGAGACATACATGTATTAATGGGACCTCCACCAAGCCGTCTCTCTCTTTTCTGAGGCGAAGGAATGCAGTCTCAGTGATACTGAAGGGGAAAAGAATTAAAAAACACTACTGCCCCAGCAATGCTTTGACAATGGTGTCCTGCTATGCCTTCACAAAGGGAACTAAAAAAAAATCGAAACATGGTCAATTGTTGGTCCTAAGCATTGAAATGGATCAAATTCATTGATTACCAGTCATCGTCACATTGTCTCTTGATAACATGATTCGAGATGTTTAATGTTGAACTGATGGACCATGTGTACAGGGCCAAGGCCATATGAAATATATGATTTTTTTGCACAACCCTTCCTATAAGACATCGTATTCTATATTCTCCTTGTAGCCAGGTAACCTCATAAAGGTTTGGAGCTTCAATAAAAAGCACTAGAAAAAAACTACAGAAGAGGATAATATTCCCCCCTTTGTCTATTGTACTGTCCAACAATAAAAGGTTTTTTTTTTTTCATCAGTTGAGGTACACTTTGTGCATCACTGATGTCAGACTTATTATTATATTTTCTATCGGCAACTTAATCAGAATGCTAACATTGTGAGTTTGATGCTCATATCTTACGTCAGCAAAAAATGAAATCAGATCCTTTTTCATTATTCTGTCTGTCTCGGACAATAAACTCGCTACTTTGTATTTTGTTAAGTTGAGTCTATCTATTACAATATCAAACTCATATGCCTTTCACACTTTGAAGCCTTAAATAAACAGTGTAAGACTACAATTCTGTGTTTAATGAGTCAGTAATGTCATCATATAATATATGTGTCATATATGTCATTATTACTATTAAATTCAAATTATTTTTTATTCCATGGGATTATGTTGAGAATCGCCCCAAAGTCATTTTTTTGTAACTCTTACGATTAAGTACTGTAACCATGACTTATCTTCTTTAATTATTTGTCCCTCCTTCTTTTCAGTGGCTATAGTGACTATAATGACCAGCTGCTGGCTGTGTTGTATGTGTGTGTGTGTGTGTGTGTGTGTGTGTGTGATATTCCTCATTGGTCCTCATTGTCAGTAGGCTGTATAAGTGACCAAGCCTAGCTCCTACCCAACAACCTTTTGCCCGTGGAAAGCAGTTCCATAAAGAGCAGCATGATGAGGAGCACAGAAAACAAGATGAAGTCCATGTGGAAATTTGGTTGTAGTGTGGCCACATCAAGACAAATGCAAGTGGCAGGCGACACCGTTAGTTTTCTCCGTGATGGTCTGAATGGAAAATCGGTCATTGTGGGAAGGGTTTTGCTGGGACTGACCCAGGCTGCCTGCAGACATGCAAGTGTGAAATTAATATGAAAGGTAAGCAGCTGATAACATGGCACTACAAAAGGCTGTATCATCTCCAAAAGGCTGTATCAGCTTTTGCCCATTTTCTTATTTTCCCCAGCATACTCATCTGGTGTTCTTGTTAAAAATAGGCTACATGCTGTATGACCATCTGTTTTGTTGTACCAGTCTTCGCTAGCAAGAAATTATGTGCATTCTTAGGCTTCACACAGCATACAATCTTTGCATTTCTAACTGCAGAGAATTTTTCCAGGAAATTTTCAAAGCAGGGCTGCTCGGTGGCTACTAGAGTCAGATTTTTGGATGTAGACTTTTCTCCTTAAATGGCCAGGACTGAGAACTGAACTTCGCTCAGCGCCATTTCTGTTTTCAAAGCTCACGTGTCTTTTTTTTTTTTTTTTTTTTTTTTTTACTAAGCCTGATCGCCCACTGTGATCACCCTCACTAATAGTAAATGGGTTATTTCTAATGTTTACCTAGCAATTAGGAAGAACTCAGTCATGACTGTGAGGTCTGTTGCCATAGTTACACTAGGGTTCTAAGGACTATCATCTGGTCCTCGGATCGACCAATCAGGAAGCAGAGCTGAGGCTGCAACATAAAGTAAAGATGCACATCTTTCAGGAACACGCTAGTAAGAAACAGAAACAGATCCATGAGTATAAGAAAGTACTTCAGGGTGGCAAATAGGGGACTGCGCCCAGCCATGGCGGACGACGAGAATCATGTCGGAGGAGATACCCAGCAGGAGAGGCAGGTGAGAGCATCAACCATTTTGAGACTTAACTCCTTATCATTGTTCCCTGGTACTGTTCCATGGAGCAAGGCTAGCACATTTTAGTAAACAAGATAAATATCAGATAAAGGGTCAGTTGCCAAATTATGAAACGATCGGAGATTAATAGAGCAAGTATGGCTATGTGGATAGCGAGCATTTGTAGGAGCAAAAGTGGGATGAAAAGGTTTGGTCATACTTTTCAAAAATTATTATCAAAGGCGGCTCAGATACATTTTTCTCGTCCCAATACCGCGATCAAAGACCTCCAGCCTGGCTCGTGTTTGATTTCTGGTCCATTTTTCCTCCGAAATCTCGCAGCGAACGAACAACAAAGTTAATTTGATCTGTCTGTGCATGTGTACGAGCCTTTGTGTTTGTGTGTGCATGCTCGACATTGTATGGACAAAATTTGGCCTAGATTAATCATAGTGCTCCAAATCTCATTATTCGGAACATCTGAGGGAGACACATCTTCAAAGGCTCTATTGAAGGGCTTTAAATTCAGGCCTTGACAAGATCAAAGGCCTAAGAAATGGGAATGAATATTTGTTTGCAGTCAGTATGTTTGGAGAGGAGACTTGAGTGTGGTCAGTGAATCTGCGTTATGGTGAAACAGCAGCCAGCGCTTCACGTTTCCTCTGCATCCCTACCAGACGGGCCGAGAGCCTGCCAATACCACGATATGATGTCAGTCAGAAGAAGAAGACCCCCCCCCCCCCCCCACATCATCCACTGAGGGGGGGCTGGGGTGGAAAACACAACAAGAGAGGAAGACATGGAAGAGAGAAGATCCACCGACAGCTGAACCCAGTTGTGATTAAAAATGGCGGCTGGGCATACTGCAGACTGCGTAACACAAGACTCAATCTGTCGAAAGACAATCGGAGTAGCCAACAGCCCAGCTCAACAAAAACAAGTACCCGACACCAAGGTAAAGCCTATTGGAGATGGTAGGTATGCCATCCGTATGACTTTGAAGCCGCTAAGAGCGATAGCCGTTGATTTCTACGCACATGAAGTTGCATTGTTCGTCGCTAATTTTTTTGCATCTGTATTTTTTCCATTTGTTGTGAATTTCCTCTTGATCTGTGGTCATGGTCCTTTCATGGCCCTCCTGCTCTCAAAAGAAGCACATAAATGGTCTTGATCACTTCATGTGCACCCAAGTATTAGAGATAATGGCAAGCATTCAGGCGTCTTTGTCTGTGAATTCGCTGAACTCAAAATCTACGACCATATCCAGAAGATTCAAAATACTATGGCTTGATGTCACTTTTCTGTTTCTGAATCAACAAAGTACAACAAACGATTGTTATTCCATGTTTATAATGTCATATTACTATGATTGAATATGATGATTTTAGTCAAGAAAACTATACTCAGAAATATAATAACAAATCAGCTGGATGCTCCAAATCATTTAATCCTCTGTGCCTAATCCACTCCTGGGCTTGTTAGTCACAATATATTCAACTATGACAAAGGACATCAGCAGGACTCCAGAATATATTATGCCAGTCTTTTGGTTCTTCGACTCTTTCAAGAGTTGCGCACACTTAAAAGGCCAGACTGCGATACACTCAAGGCAGGTTTTCTTTTCTGATGTTCTGATTATTTAAATAATTATAAAACAATTATTGAGTGAAGGTTACCTTATTTCATTCTCTGAATGGGGTTTTCATACAAAATAAAGGCATGTCTTTCTAAAATCTAAAAACATGTTGTGTATGTGTTGTGCTAATATCAAAATAAAACAGCAACCATACAACTCAATCAGATATAAATAAGTCCATTTGTACAAGAAGCTTATATCACTACCTTTTGTGGCAAAGACATAGCATTCGATATTCAACTTCTAAAAAGGCTATTGTCAAGTGAGTGGACATGTCTAAAGATAAGCCAATTTCAAGCATGGCCAAGAAGAAGGGAGTAAATCTACACTGGCAGCTGTAACAAAAACCAACAGAAAGGATTTTTTCCCTCCTTGTTGAATGTGAATAATGATATGAGGTCCATTTTCAGCAATAACTCAAAATAGTTATTTTCAAGACATGAATCAATGGAAGTATCCACAATATACAACATTGATCCAATTTTATTGATGTATTAAACTGCAATATGTATCTCATATATTTGTAGTAATATTCATATCAGAGGAATTGGCTAATACTAGGTTAACATCTTATATTATTAGATAATGTCAAACACCAAACACCAAAAGTCACAAAAGTTTTTACTGATTAAAAACCTGATCAGCCTAAATAAGACTTCATTGCGTTAGTTGTAAGTAGATGGGACTGAAAAGCAAGACATGAGCATCATACTGCTCCATTTTAGTATTATGCCTCCTCTGTAAAATGCTTTGTGAAATTATATTGGCTATTTACAATCAAATAAAAATGATGTAATACAATTATTCATGTGGGCAGGCCATCAGGTGGCCTATCCACATATTTTGGTGAAACAATGTAGATAAACTTATCTGCATTCACGTTCTTTAAATCACAGTGATCAGAGTCTAATAGAACACCTGCAAGTTTCATTCCTCCCCTTCAGTCTCATTTAATCTAATTTAACTGTCACAGCTGTCATCGCCAGTTTATTGAGGGCTTGGGTTGGAGATTATGCTGTCACAGTTACTGAAATGGTTAGGCTATATCAATGGGTACATGAATTGCTGACACACAGTTGAAACCTTGGAATGTCTTTTGTCTAGATTCTTTGAGGTTGCCATGAAACTGTCACAAAGGCCCTTCTCACCTAGTCCTTAAAGGCTATTAATTCTCAGATCCATGCTTCTCCTATAAGATGTTTGTTCTTATAGTTGATAAGTTGGATGTGTAAAATAACCATATGAGAAAGCTTTTACTCACCCTACAAATAGCAAAGCCTAATTCAAAACATTTTCACACACTTAAATCAGGCTCTTTGATTTGCTATAGCCTATACTGTCTGTAGAAAATTAGCAATAGACACAATAAACTAATAGCCTACTGAACTTGATTAATTAAAAAAAATTACCTGAGGTTCCTTTGAACTCGAGTCTTTCTTCTCTGACATCTTTTCACTCTGTAAATGACAGAAAAGGCATGCTGCTCACAAAATACTCTCAATGTGTTGGTTATTGCAAATTGATGTGCCTATTCTCACTGTCCAACGTTAACTGCGGTTAAGTTAGCTTGAAATTAGATATGTGTTGAAATAATATGAAATTAAATATGATCTTAATTGCAACAATTTAGCCTTTTATTGCATTCAATTACAGTTAATATCTTTTCACACCTAAATACAAGTATGAACATCACACTTTGTGAGTAGTTTGTTCAGCGTTGATTGAGATAGAGACCTAACGATGTTTTAAATTTCTGGCGAATATCTAATTTCAAGCTCACTTAACCGCGGTCCAACGTTAAGCCATCTTTAGCTAAGTTGATCGATCTAGACGGCACTATGAATGAATAGCACAGTAATGAATCATGATCGGCTAATTTTCACAGCTGACGTTCATTTAGCATAGAAAAGGCCTACTTTGTTTCCTTTATCACTCAAGATTAAGGCTGCAAATGTGAAAAACGCGCAAATTGAGTGACCATGCATTTCTTAGGCCTAACCGTGCGGTTAGTTACGCAGTTAGTAACCGCAGTTAGCTAGGTCGCCCTTTCCGCTAATATTGACAGTGTTCCGCACTGCTCATGATGACTTTGAATTCTAATTTATGAGACTACGTACTGCAAACGTTAAATATTTTTTTCGGAATTAGCCTCCTGACTCTTTCCTGTAGCCTACCTTCGTCCATCCCTGGGCTGAGCTGAGCTGAGCTGAGAGGTAGCCTGCGCGCGCTTTGCAAGCAGCCAAGTTCACGACAACCACATGACTAAATGACATTGGTTATGTTTATTTCCAGGTGGCACATAGGCTATTACTATGTTGTGATTGTGAATATTGTTACGAAATTAGGAAATTAATACGTTTATTTATTTGGCCTTTTGTTTTAAATGCAACAAATGAAGATTGATCCACGCAGTTAAAATTTGAACAATCCACTGGGATTTGCGCAGGCCCTGGTCGGCCACCACAGTTTTATCCTATGGTTTTATCTGGCAGATAAGAGTTCATCTGGAATGAATTCCCATAATCTCAACTCAGATTATAGATCTGCCAGTTTCAGGCTGCGTGCAAGAGATGTAAAACATTACATCACTGCAAGATGTTCTTTTTCCCCCCAGTTTAGAACAGAAATTGAAATCAGAAATGACCATGTTCACACTGAAGTAGACCAGAGACTAATAAAGACTTTATATCACTAATTCAATCATGGTGGCATTTCACTGTGATTTAATGCAGAGAACAGCAACTCCCTGTGGACACATTTTCATTTGTTCTTTCTGCACTGCATTGCGTCAGAGCAGATGGTCTGGTCACAAACACTGTAAAGCATGTAAAGCTGTTGGGGCTGCCTGCAGCAGGCTACCTATCGCCACCTGTGAAGTAGTGCAGGTGACAGCAGCTTCGCCACAGGTATCCTACATTTTAGTTACAGTTGATTCAGAGATGAGAACGCCTGCAGCAGTCTATTGTTCTCAACATTCCGTTCTACTGTTTTTTTCCCCAGCATTACAGCCATTCTAAACATAGCAATGTTGAATGTTGCAATTTACTGATTTGTGAATATTATGTAAGATTAATCTTATTTATGATAAGACTGTAGACATAACTATTTAACATGTACAACATACAATAAATTAACAATAAGCCAAATAGCCTAACTAAATAAGAGTTCAGGTGAAGAGTTCATAAAGATATGGTGCTGAAACACAGGTGGCACTTCATGTATAGGCCTATAGATTTAAAACAAATACATTTTTTATCATACATTCTCATGTTATACAATTATGATATTGTAGGCTAGTGTTTATCATATTTTATTATCTCGGTGTTACGAGACAGACTCAAGGCACAGAGAAGTCAAGGTTCTGAAATTTTACATGTTGGTTTGCATGAAATCAAACATAGAAACGGAAAACAGGACTCTAAAATTCTCAGAGGACACACTTGGAAGGAGTAGTTTCAAACATAGGAGTTACTGGATCAATTCAAAGGGAAACAAGGCAAGAGTCCAACAATTTCACAGAAATGCAAATGTCCAAAAGGCAAGCACAAAAGTCAACTTAACTGGTGGGCTTCTCTGCAAGATTCAAGAGGCAAGGAGCTGAAGTCTGTAGCTCAGTGTGAAGCCAGACAATGAGTGAACAAACAAAGGGGTTTACATAGTGCTGGCAATTAGGACAAACGAGGACAACGAGGGCAGGTGTGGCCTGTTAGTAGACAGGGGAGAGTGAGCGGGAAGGAGTGTTTTCAGTAGAGTCAAGAGTGGGCGTGGTGATTGAGAGCTTGGTGTGGCTGTGATATTTAAACCCACCCTCCCCCCCCTCCGCCCCTCCAGGGGGCACTCCCGAGGACGAGGGGCCACAGCGACATGGTCGACCCCCTGGTCGGCTGGGATGGGTTCTATGAAGTCGGCAAGCATGGTGGGGTCCAAGATGTCAACTCGGGGGACCCACGATCGATCTTCGGGCCCATAACCTTCCCAGTCAACCAGATACTCTAGACGACCCCTGCGGCGCCGAGAGTCAAGGATGGTCTTCACCGCATAGACGGGACCCTCGTCCAGGAGGAGTGGCAGTGGAGGATCTGCAAATCACACCAGGCTCTGTGGGAGAAGAGAGGTGAATGATGAGGTTTGAGAAGCGAGACATGAAAAATTGGATGAATCTTGTAACTAGGAGGCAACTGCAGCTTGAAGGTGACGGGATTTATCTTCTGTGTGATAATGAAGGGGCCAATATATCTGGGACTTAACTTTTTACAGGGGAGATGCATCCGGATGTCTCGGGTCGACAGCCACACCTTCTGCCCAACCACATACTCAGGCGGAATGGATCTGTGGATGTCAGCATGTTGCTTCTGACGGCGGACGGCCCTCTGCAGGTGGTGGTGGTGCGCTTTGTTCCAAAATCTCGCTTTCACGGTGCCATGAGTCAACGGCTACGACGTTGGATGATTCCCCAGACCAAGGGAAGAGTGGTGGTTGGTAACCGAGCATGCACTGGAAAGAGGTAAGGCCAGTGGATGGTTGGCGCAGGGAGTTTTGTGCATATTCGGCCCAGGGGAGGAACTGGTCCCAGCTGTTTTGGCGGTCATGGCAGAATGTGCGCAGGAAGCGACCAATTTCCTGGATCTTCCGCTCAGTTTGGCCATTGGTTTGAGGGTGATAACCTGAGGAGAGGCTAACAGTTACTCCCAACCTTTGCAGGAAGGCCCGCCAGAATCGAGAGATGAACTGGGGCCCACGATCTGACACTATATCCTCTGGAAGACCGAAGTTCCGGAAAACGTGTGTGAATAATGCATCAGCTGTTTCTGCTGCTGTTGGGAGGCTCTTCATTGGAATCAGCTTGCAGGCCTTAGAGAACCTCTCTACGATGACAAGAACGCAGGTGTTGCCATTGGAAGGAGGGAGATCGGTGATAAAATCTACGCCTAGGTGTGACCAGGGCCTTTGTGGAATGGGTAATGGGAGGAGTTTGCCAGCTGGCAAGTGGCGTGGAGTCTTGGTCATTGCACATTCTGAGCAGCGGGCGATGACTTGGCAGACATACTTTGCCATTCCAGGCCACCAATAGCGATTCTGGAGAAGGGAGAGAGTGGCATTGGCACCAGGGTGTCCAGTCTCAAGAGAAGAGTGGGCAGCCGTGAGGAGTGGAGTGCGCAGACTTCTGGGAACATAGACATGGGAAGCTGGAGCATTGGATGGAGCAGGGTCAGTTTCGGCAGAATCTGGGCATCAATCGCCCACTGAATGGGGCTCACGATGATCTCTGGGGGTAGCACAGGCTCAGGGGGATCGGTTTCTTCCTCAGGATTATAGAGATGGGAAAGGGAATCTGCTCGTACATTTTTGGAACCGGCGTGATAGGTGATTGTGAAGTGGAAGCGTGTGAAAAAGAGGGCCCACCTTGCTTGTCTGGGATTCAGTCTCTTGGCCTGACAGAGGTATTCCAGGTTTTTGTGGTCAGTGAGAACGGTGAAGGGATGCTTGGGCCCCCTCCAGCCAGTGACGCCACTCCTCCAAGGCAAGCTTAATGGCGAGCAGTTCTCCATCTCCGATGTCATAGTTGCGCTCTGCAGCCGTGAGCTTCTTGGAGAAGTAGGCACAAGGGTGGAGGCGAGGAGTGTCCTTTTGAGAGTCCATTTCAGTTAGCCTATTAGCTGGTTTGATGCTCATTGAGCTCAATGCAAATCAAACCAGCTAATAGGCTAACTGAAATAACACCCATGCCAATCTCTAGGTATGGTGAAGGGTATGTGATGTGGGGCTAATTTAATTTCAAAGGCCAAGGTAACTTTATCAGGATGCACAGTATTCTGGATCCATGAAATAACTGGCCTTTAAAAATAAAAATCTGCCTGTCTCTGGGAATTTAACATAGGGGTGCCAATACTTATGACCCATGTATTTTAAGGAAGAACATTTATTTATTTATTTATGATACATTATTCATTCACTAAGAAAATTGGTGTCCTTAAAGGTTAGATATTTCCTAATTTTTCACTTAAGGCATTAAGATCAATTTCCAAAAGAATTTTATATTCCTCTTTTCAGTCAACTTTAGCATGGGTGCCAATACTTTTGGCCAGCACTGTAATTACTCATTCTGATTTTTTGTCGGTCAGTATGTTTACATGCACAGGTAAGTCAAGCTACAGTTATAGCTCAGCTGGGATTTGACCATAGACAGTAAAAGATTTGACTGGACCACTGTCATATTTGTAGACCAGTGTTTCTCAAAGTGCGGTCCGGGGATCACTGGTGGTCCACGAGCAGACATCGTAAAATATAATATAGATGAGTTGTTTGCAATATTGAACCAACTTGTATGTAAAAACAGTTCTGCAACACTGTCTATGCAAGATATGCCAATTTAAAATCATACAGTATGAATCCACACAATAAGCAAAGTGCAAAGACAATAAGCAAGGTGGTTCAGTGAGTAGGCCTATTGTGTAGACTAATTATAGGCTACTGTTGAAGTAGGTCCAATCTTTTTTTTTTTTTTTTTAGCTAGGGTTAGTTAAGTGGTCCTGAAACTGAAAAAGTTTGAGAAACACTGTCGTAGGCAAAAGTATTAATGTTTTACTCCGCCTCGCTAGATGGAGATATGCACCCAAACACAACACATTCCCCAAACAGACTCCATCTTAGCCATAGCTAATTTGCTAGTGAACTTTCCATATTAGCTTACTTGCTAGCAAACTTTGAATCATCAGTCTAACTAGTTAAATAGTTGACATTACATGAACATTTTCGTAGGGACATTCTGGGGGATGTTAATTTGTATGAGAGAAGCTTCAACTTCTGCGCATGTAGCATAAAGCTTAGGTAGTTAGCTTGCTAACTCTGGCAGAAATCTCCAGTGTTCTTGTTCCATGTAGTTTCGTGTTGCAGCCACAGGGTTGCAGCAACAGCACATAGACTAGCCTACAGGAAAGCTGTTGCGTAGAGATATTCGGTCTTCTCATTTTGTAGACGAAAATGGAGATTTTACCTTAGTTTTTATTTCATGCAAAACATTTTAGTCTCGTCTTTTTTCATCAACATATTGCATCTTAAGATAGTCTTAGTCAGCGTTTCAGGACATTACTGCCGTCTCGTCATCGTCTCGTCTTAGTCATGAAAAAAAAGGTCGTTGACGAACATATTTCCTCTCGTCTGACGAAATTAACACTACTTCACATGAGTCGGGTAGTCACACGAATAGATTAAGATGTCATCGATGTAAATAATGACAAATCGGTTGAGGTGCTCACAGAATCTCGTTCATGAAACCTTGGAAGACAGACATTGGAAAGACTGTAGGGCATCACCAGACATGCATAGTGGCCTGTGGGTGTGATGAATGCGGTTTTCCATTCGTCTCCCTTGCGAATTCGTACCAAGTTGTAAGCGCTACGGAGATCCAGCTTGGAGTAGATAGTTGCTCCTCGTAGCTGTTCAAGAGCTGCAGGAACAAGTGGCAGTGGGTAGCGAAACATGGTGGTGATTGTTCATTGCCCTGTAGTCAATGCAGGGCCTCAGGCCACCATCTTTTAGACACAAAGAAGAATGGAGAGGCGGCTGGCGATGTTGAGGGTCGAATGTAGCCCTGTTGTAAGGCCTGGGCCACATATTCCTCCATGGCATTCGGAGAGGGACAACGGGTAAATCTTTCCATGTGGTATTGGATGTCCTGGAAGGAGATCAATGGCACAGTCCCATGGTCGGTGTGGAGGTAGACTGGATGCACGTTGTGGACAAAAGACATCTGCGAAGGAGGAGTACTCTGGAGGAATGTGAATAGGCTGGTTCTGGTTAGGACTCTCAAGGGTTGTGGCTTGGACTGGCAGGGGGGCAGTGTGGGCCCATGGGATTGGGAAAACATGACCCATGGCAGGATTCACCCCAACGGAGAATTTCACCCGTGGTCCAGGAGATGGCAGGTGAGTGCTTCTTTAGCCAGGGCCGGCCTAGTATTATGTCGACTGGAGCATTGTCTAACACTAGGAAACTAATGGGCTCTACGTGAAGGCTTCCTACACTTAGCTCTAGAACATTAGTTTGGAATTGTACCCGTTTGCGGGCGAGAGGTTTTCCCACTATTGAGTGGACAGTGAAGATTGTGGAGCTGCGGGTCGTCGGGAGCTGGAGTTGATGGCAAAGGGATCCAGATATGAAGTTCCCAGCGGAGCCTGAGTCAAGGAGTGCAGAAACCATGTGTTTGGAAGGGGCAACAGTGAGGGAAACAGGGATAAGGAGAGGTTTAAGATGCACTTTAGGAGCATAGACTGAACTCACCGTTGGACGTGGTGGGCGAACTGGACATTTGGCAATGATGCGTCCTTCTGATCCACAGTACAGACAGAGTCCTTGTGTCATCCGACGGCTGCGCTCTGTGGGACTGAGCTTTGTGGTGTCCACCTGCATGTGTTCTGGTTCATCACCCTTCGGCGTGCGGTTGGGGGTTGGTACTAGCACATTGGCATCTTGCATGCAGGCCTTACGGCAATGGGCGACTGATAGGGAGCTGGATGAATCGTTCTAATCTAATGGAGTCATCATAGGAAGACAGGTGCAGGTGGAGAGAAGTTTCAAGATGTAGGGTTCACCACATGCAAGTGGGCAATCACCAGAGCTGTTGGAGCCATCTGCTGGGCCTGTGGCATCTGCTGGATCTGCTGGGGCTGCAGGATCTGAGGAGGCGGCGGAGTAGCAGCTGTTGCTGCGGTGAGTGGTTGGCCGAACTCGTCCATCAGGTTCTGAAAGTGGTCTGGGGTTGGATTGATTGTAGGCTGATCCATTGCCTGGTCTGGCTTTCTGTTACGAGACAGACTCAAGGCACAGAGAAGTCAAGTTCCGAGATTTTACTTGTTGGTTTGCATGAATTCAAACATAGAAACAGAAAACAGGACTCTTCAATTCTCAGGACACACTTGGAAGGAGTAGTTTCAAACATAGGAGTTACTGGATCAATTCAAAGGGAAAAAAGGCAAGAGTCCAACGATTTCACAGAAATGCAAATGTCCAAAAGGCAAGCACAAAAGTCAACTTAACTGGTGGGCTTCTTCTCTGCAAGATTCACGAGGCAAGGCACTGAAGTCCGTGTAGCTCAGTGTGAAGCCAGACAATGAGTGAACAAACAAAGGGGTTTACATAGTGCTGGCAATTAGGACAAACGAGGGACAACGAGGGCAGGTGTGGCCTGTTAGTAGACAGGGGAGAGTGAGCGGGAAGCAGTGTTTTCAGTAGAGTCAAGAGTGGGCGTGGTTGATGGAGAGCTTGGTGTGGCTGTGACACTCGGAAACATGAATCAGCATGTCCTTCGAAATGTTTTAGTTACAGGTCATTTTCAATTACACGGTGTCCTCCTTAGTTAAATTGTAACTTAAAATGTCTTAAAGGTTAGGGATTACCGTGCTGGGATGATTTCATGACTTAATTACTGTACTTTCCTTGACCTGAGTGATAACAACCACACTTACAATACCACTGTGATGAATTAGTAAATTATTTGTTGATGATTAAGATCAAGAGAGTTCCCGCTGTCTTTGTTGTTTTATTGTGAGATAAGGACACGTCATGTGGAAAAAAGTGACTTTGGAATGTTTATTATTCAGAGGTGCGCTTCCCAAAATCAACTTTGTTGGTTGCAATGCAATTTCAAACTAAGTTGCTAAAAGGTTAGCAACTGGTTTGGGGAAACGCACCCCTGAATTGGATCCTTTAAAATCCGAACTAAAACACCTATCAACAACATTATTTCATATTTGTCATAAATCACTGAAATAACAATTCTGTGTGTCTCACAGTGCATTTCTGCACAGCAGGAACAGTGAATGCCAAATTATACAGGCCAAAAAAGCTTTGCAAAAGCAAGCAAAATACACAATAAAGGTTTTGTTCAAAGTTCAAAGCAGTGTGCTTTTAGTTTACAGTTGCAATGAGATCACTGGCATGCAATCATGTTTATGGTTGCCGTCATGATAGAAGTCACGTACCTCTCAGTACTTCTATTACATTAATGGCAACAAAGGTTCTGGTAATAAAAAAACTTTGACACCAATATGTATGTGATAATGTCATGGCTTCTAGTCAAGCATAAGCCTACATTTCAGACCTTTGGATTTATGACATTGGGCAGTGTACTTTCTCTAGGCTACCCATCAAAAGATGGTTGTGAGGAGGACCTTTAAGATCCTTCAACTCCTAAAAATAGTATAACATGGCAAAGAGTTTGCAAGATGACCTCAAAAGCCAACTCTATTTTGTCCATTTGTGACAGGATTTGACAGATTTTGCCTTCTGTTTGTTACCAGAGAAACAACAGTGTAACTGTTTGTTACAAGAGACAAACAACAGTGTAACTCCCATATGCCACACAATAGCTAGAGTTCATGCAGAAGACCATTTGTTCACTGACTTTGCTCTTTGCTCATCATTTAAATTAGGGCCTCTGGTGAAAAAGTGAACAAAATACTGACAGTCAGTCCTTTCCCACCACCTCTGTTTTAGTTTACCAGCGGCTGAGCTGAGGAGCAGGTATACTTAAGCCCAAATTACACCTGTCACATCATTTGTCCGAGTGCCCCAAGGCCACTCAACAGGTAGCTGATTGGCAGCGGCAACTGTCTGTCAGAGCCTTCATCCATTCCTCAGCAGGAAAACTGCCAAATACAGCTGTCAAATGATTCCAATAGTTTCCTTCTAGCCAAAGCAGTCCACCCCTATAAACAGGACTCGCTGTGAGTGGATCAGCATGTGCACAAATGCATACACACAAACACATGCATGCATACACGCACACATGCCAAAGAGTCATAAAGGATAAAATCATTTTGTTCCTCACACACACACACACACACACACACACACACACACACATTTAGATTTTTTTAAGATCATGGCTTGATCATGGACTGTTCATTTTAAAAATAAATACAAATGAAAAGTGCATTATTGGTTATATGCAGCAGGATTCGATCCATGGATTCTCTTAGCCCTCTCTGGCATGTGGCCAGACTCCTCCATTTTTCTCACTTTCCCCGTGATTATGTCCAAGCGTCGCTCAGATTCTGTAAGCTGAATTGGTATGCACCCAAGGCCATGTGTTAGCTCACAGTGGGGGGGCCCAACTATCAAAGTCAAGCCTCAGGAAGGGCAGGGATAGGGCTGAATTTGCAGCTGCTGATGCCATCTGATGTGAGCTCTGGCCTACAAGGCCTTGTGGCATCCGTTGAGCCACTGACGGAGGAATGCCTTTTAATCACATGTTAGGTCTTCCGAGATGCAGCCAAACTTTAAGGAATTCAAAGTTCTAAACATTTATACAAAATTCTAAATAATATCAGGCCATGAGTAAATGGGTCTGATTGGACACTATTTTCTTGATGGAGTAAAACAACAATTTCCATATGAAATAAAAATGATTTGTCTCATTGACTTTTAAATATTAATTTAATGAAGAACACTTGACACCACTGTTTAAGCTATATCTTACTCTTTTGACTTGAGCTAATTTTCACAATCTGTTTTTCAGATGCAAATGGATATAAGGGGGGCATCTGCAGGGGCAGAACTGTTGACATTGGAATTCTGTATAGTGACACAAAGAAAGATGTGGTCTTCACCGGCACTTGAATTTTTTGGACTAGCTATGGAATCCTCTGCAAATGAATGTACTAATAGAGGATCTACATCTCTGCATCAAAGAGGAGACAGTTATTTTAAGGTAAGTTGTTTACGTGCTGTTAAATAAGCATGTTTATAGTTTCTTTAGGGGATATATCACCTTTACAGCGCTTCTGTGCTACATTTGGCTATCTGAACAGCTTAATGTCATTACACAGTGAACATCTATGGCAAAGAGCATGTTGTGTATAGACTAAATAACTGAGTTCAACATTAATTCTGCGGCAATGCTTATGAATTCAGTATTTTGGTCCCAGTCAGTTGTGCATGACGTATTGCAATAAGTCATGATACGTCAAATAAATCTAATTAAATGACCATATTACATAACACTGAGGCCATATAAAATAATGCAAAAAACTACAGTTTAATCATACTTGCATCAGTAGGCCTTAGAAACACACACAAAAAATGCTTTCAATTTCAACTGAGCCTAATCTCCTGCCATCCCCATGCACAGAAATGCTTTTCTGCATTCCTGCAGCCTTTGATCTTCTTACAAAGTGCTAAGATTAAACACAAGATTATTTCCAGGTGTGGAGCAAACTTGTATGGTTGTCATGGTCTGTGCAAGAAGAGACCCACAACACACCATTTTTAAAAAGGAAACTTATTCACATTTGCTCATATTTGGCAGCATGACAGGCTTCTCCTTCTGATTATGTTTAAGCACCAAGTTCATTGTGTTTAAAGCATGCAGAACATTTCTGTGGACAATTCAGAACAATTCTCTATTTGTCTGTTTGGTTCCAAACAGACGTAGAAGGTCAAGTCAGTTTTAAAAGCAATGTATTGTATGAATCAGTGAGACTCACTTTAGAATTTCATAGAAATGCATGTTACAAATTCTATCAGATATGTGCAGATACAAATGACAAAGTCAACATCATATCAATGGTGATAAGATTGTCACGTGGAATTAATGCATTCTTGTTGTCAATAGCCTGCAAGCAGTTGGTTTAGTTGACTTTTCATGGTTTAAACAATCTGATGGTCACACTTCACGTTTCCTTGTCTCTGGGTTATGCCTCATAAGGCCCTTTTAAGTTCTTTTTGGCCCTCAAGAACTAAGCACTATAATGACCGTTAGAGCCTGTTCTACTGTAGGATGCGATTCAGACCATTTTAATTAGTCTGTCAAAAGTGATGTCATATGGGTCACAAAAAAGTCATGGCCTATGACAATCTGGTCAATTGGAAGTGGGTTATGTTTGTGGCATCATTTTGTGTCAAAATTAAATTTTTGTGACAACACAGATTTTTGTCGTTGTTCGACAATATCTGATCATCATATTGGCCCTATATTAGTAAAATGTTGGCTATGTAGGCTATGTAGACTGTAAATAGTCACTGCTGTCTTTCAGGTGATTTGCCATAATAGTAGCCATAGCCATAGCCACAGGCGTTACGGATTCTTAACACTTTTCCGCTTTCTTCGTGGACAGTACGGGACCAGTGATGAGAAATATAAAATAGATTAAATAGATTGATATTTGCGTTGGCTCCAAACATATCCTAGAAATACAAGACAAGATAGCCTACGGCTTTTATTTTTCTCTGCCTGATGTGAGCTGCCCGTTGTTGTTGAGGACAGGCGTTTAATGTTTTCACTCATTCGATTAGGCTGTTGGATACTTTATCATTGTTCGAGATTAGCAATATGATACAGCAGGACAAACTGATGCGCGACCATGCGTGCATTTTGAGGAACTAATTCTTCTAATTCCAGGTTTTCCTCCTTTCCTTCCTTTTCCCTTTGGATAGGCGGCAGTGTGTTTTCTGAACGCGCGCGGCGCTGCACATCTCTTGTTCCATTCTCGCTTTACACACATAGCCTACTCACACACAGTCAGGAGTGAGAGAGACAGCAATGGAGAGGTGGAGAACGGACTGTGTTCTTTGTTATTTTTAAACTCGTATGTTTCGCATCCATGACACCATTCACTCCTAGTAGCATACGCCAGTAATCCCGATGCACTCGAAAACGGAAAGTAGGGTTTCACAGGTAAAGTACCAGGCACTTTTTTTTTTCCTAACTCGGGTATGGGATTGCGGTAGCCAGAGATGAAATGTGCCATCGCTTCGCTGTGTTTGAATCAAATTCGTGGAGGAGTTTCTTTTAATCGCGAGCATTTTACCCGAGGCTAAGAAAATGGTTTACGTAGACATAGATGTCACTGACTCTTTTCTCCACACGCTTTGTTAAGTTTGTTAATATTGTTGTAAAGTTGTATGATTTGTTAGCAACGAAAGGGCCTGGCTATGTGTGTGGAGTTTGTTTCTACTTTCCCCTCCCCCATCCGTTTCTGCTGCTGTGCTGTTGAGACTCAGAGGCCAAGACATGAATGCAATGAATGTGGGGCTCACTTCAAAGCAATCGGGAGGGTAGTGAAGGGGGTGTTGTAATGCTGATAGCAAACACAAATAAACAATTTGGTTTAAAATCTGCATGGTCATACACCGGCGTTGTTTGAAACCGAGGAGGAATGATTAACGTTATTTACCTTTAGCTGCATTTTAAAAGGTCTTACAAGCAGTGCAACGTGTTCTCAGATCAAACGTTCATTTCACAACTAACGTTAGCTTGCTAGCCAAGTTAGCGAGCTAGCTTCCAAGATTAGTGTAGCTCTTGAGCTTCGGAAGTCAGCTGGATATCTAACAGCTTATATATTTTCATGATCAATATAACTAAAATCGGTCGATGTATGCTGCTGTTTCTTGTTAAACATGGTGAACTCTCCGAATGGATCGTTGTTGGAGAAGGTTACGTTAGCCTGTCTGCTTCTTAGTTCGCTAGCCCGCATTAGATTGACATGGTGCCTAGAAGTGCTTCCTTGTGAGCTTGAAAAACAAGCCTTCTCGTTTGCTGGCTGACTTTGTGTTTACCCAGGACTATGCCGGATTAATCATAGGTAACATTAAGTCTTGGCGTTATTATCTTGTTATTGGATAGCCCATCAATATTACTCCGAGTCTGTAGGCTACACTCTTCTGGACTTCTATCCAGGGTTGTGTTTTTGATGTAACAACTAGGCAGATACTTTGTATCACATTTTAACAATTTACCAAAGATACTATGTTGTAAAGCTGTCCTGTAACTTCACTTTGCTCACCTGTGGATCATTTAATGTAATTGAAATCATAGACTAAGGCTTTAAATAAAAATATGTGATTCGCACACAGTAGATATTATAGTGCTGTCAGAGATCCTCATCTATCAACACACATTCAAGATTGGGCTGTTCATCTATTAATTTGTGAAAAAGTCAAAGTATTCCCTCTCTTGTTCTTTGTGGGCTCAGTCTGCCCAAGGTCGTACTCTGATATGATCAAACAGGCTTGTACTGCACACCACCACAGTAGCAATCATTACAGCCATGGCAGACTGTGCTCTGCCTGCACCCCGCAGTTTCTCTTTTAACCTTGAAAAAGCTCTGTCCTTGTGAGGCTACAGTACCTCAGCTTCTGCTCTGCAAACTGTTGGCTTATGCTCTGCCACTTGCTCAGATTTGGGATCTCTGCGGTGCATGCCATCACTAAGCCCCATGCTTTGAGCATGGATGCATTCATAATATTGTAATTAATGCCATAATCTGAAGGAAAAATCAACATAGCAATAAAAAAAATCTTATTGTTTCTAAAATGTGATCTAGTCTCTTAACTTTGTTAAACCAAATAATGTGTTGGTAGCTTTTGTTGTTTCCCTGGCTATTATTTTGTAGTATTTCTGATTAACTACAACCATTCCAGTCACTGTTAGTGAGAATTAGTGGATGATTTATTAGGCCACTGCTTAAAGCAGCCTTATGGAACTCTGGTGTAAAACAAGCAAGCTGCCTTCCCATGAAGCATGCTACCTCACCAACACAGTTGGCGCTGATAAAAGCGTGACCATGTAGCCCGCTGTCAACATTTGTTTATACATGCCAAGGTAATTGCTCATGAAAAAATGCCTCAAACAGTGTTTTTGCATAGTTTTTTTTTTTTTACAGTACGAATAAAATGTGATGTGTTGGTGAAATTCAGGTCGTGGGCAGTTGTACAAAGGTGGCACTAGTGTAGCCTACCTATTTAGATTTCTTCTATTTGTGAGCGGCAGCCTTACTGTCTTCTTTTCTCTTTTGCTCAACAGGAGGAATTCTTTTGCTGTGGCATTAGTGGAAGTCTGGATTTGATTCTTCCGGGGCTGCACCAGGGTGGCAGTGTGCATGGACATTTTGAGCATGAGTGTGAACGACAAGCGGGGCTACCTGGTGGACCTTGGGGGCAGCTTCACTGAGGATGCCCCCCGGCCCCCTGTCCCAGGTGAGGAGGGTGACCTGGTGTCGGGTGATGGCCGCCAGTACAGCCACGGCTTCTATGCCTCCAAGAGCGAGAGCCTGAGGAGTGAGGCCTCCACGGCCACACCCCGACGGCCTGACCTTGACCTGGGCTACGAGCCAGAGGGCAGTGCCTCACCCACACCCCCTTACCTGAAATGGGCCGAGTCGCTGCACTCGCTCCTTGACGACCAGGATGGCATCCACCTGTTCAGGACGTTCCTCAAGCAGGAGGACTGCGCCGACATGCTGGACTTCTGGTTTGCCTGCAGCGGCTTCCGCAAGCTGGAGGCCAGCGATGGCAACGACGAGAAGAAGCTCAAGCTGGCCAAGGCTATCTACCGCAAGTACATCCTGGACAACAACGGAATTGTGTCGCGGCAGATCAAGCCGGCCACCAAGAGCTTCATCAAGGACTGTGTGATGAAGCTGCACATTGACCCAGCCATGTTTGACCAGGCCCAGACTGAGATCCAGACCATGATGGAGGAGAACACCTACCCTCTGTTCCTCAAGTCGGACATTTACTTGGAATACACAAGGACAGGTGGCGAGAGCCCGAAGCTATACAGTGACCAGAGCTCGGTCTCAGGGAACGGCAAAGTGCTGCCGGGCTACCTGCCCACCCTGAACGAGGATGAGGAATGGCGCTGCGACCAAGAGCTGGATGAGCAGCCCGAGAGCGACCCCACGCCCAGCAGTCGGCTGACCGAGAAGCTGCTCTTGGACACGGCCCCACAGCGGGTGGCCAGCAGCAAGAGATACCAGGACAGCCGGGAGTACAGGTAGGTCTTCCCCAGTCACGATTCCTTGCACACTTGCACTCATTAAGCAGTAAAGATATGGTGAGATATGATTTCATAAATACTGTGATTCGATATTAAGGATTCAAGTCTGTGTTGTGTTGGTACAGAGAGCTGTGTATCTGGGCATTTGAGCAGATAAGATGGGATAAACAGCTAAAGATATGATGTGATAAGCTGCTTCATCTGAGTGACTTTTAGTAGGGTTATGGTCCATTACAGTATGGTCGTCAGGAGTTTGGAGGCGATGCATGAGTCAAGGGTAATTTCTGGAATACACAATTAAAATGTGTGTGTAGTTTTTTGAAAAATAGGCCTATTTGTGATTAGCTTGTTGAGCTTGTTTTTGCTAATGCTTGTGCTGCTGCATTTGAGCTGCCTGATATAATAGTCAAAACCAGTGTCTATGGGGGAGCCCTGTGCTCTGAGAGATTTCAGTATGGTTGCATTTCTTCCCTCATCTCATGGCAAGCTATCAGGTGGAGTGGAAATTAAAAGGCATTCAGAGTTTATGCTCCTACCGAGCAGTGTAGATGAGAGCAGCTTGGTGTAGGCTGAGGCCCTTAAGTACCTGTGACTGTTGCAGCATGGTGGTGACTGGGTCGGGCCTGGCTGTTTGAGCTGTGGAAGCAGGGCTGCTCTTTGTTTTCTCCATGCAGGTGTCCTATGAATGGCAGGCTTTTATGCCAGAGCAAAAGCTATCCGAGTGAAAAGCACAACACGGCTCCTCTTTTGAACCTGGGAAATGGAGCGCCGTTGTGCAGCAGCAGAAGCCGAAAGTCAAAGCTGTTAGCTCTCTCTCTCTCTCTCCCTCTCTCTCCCTTCTCTCTCTCTCTCTCTCTCTCTCTCTCTCTCTCTCTCTCTCTCCCTCCCTCCCTACACTTAAAAAGAGCTTGGGTGGAATGATTATGAAACCATATCTTTGGATCTGTTATTTTGCTGCGGGTCATAGATGTATATAAAAGCCTTTAAGAAAGACAACACAAACAGACCCTAATCATTACTTGATGAAGGGCTTTTGTGCTAGAAAGGTTTTCCAAGCAGCTTTTTGAAGACATTTATCTGTTCCAATTTTATCTGGTGCTCATTGTGCTCGAAGAATGTCGAGAAGGCATTTTCTAATCATCTTGCATACTTTCATCTATGGAGTCAGTCTAGCTGTAAAAATGTACAACAACCCAACTGTGCATCCAAGCCTCTGCCACACATTAATGGAATGGGATTTTGTGGGATGGGACTACTTAAGTCTCTAATCCATGTCCTGTTGGAACAGAAAGCTGTGCATCTGGGCATTTGAGCAGGCTATGCTGTGGTGGATTACAAAGCTCTCTTACCAGTGGTGTAAGAACGCAAATATCAACATAAAAACACTCTCCCAAATGTGGAATTAATGCATTTTATCTTTACCAAAGCAAGGCTTAAATGATGGCGCCGGTAAGGATGAGTTGGAGGAGGGATTTGCATGGGCACACAGAAAGGCCCAGTATATTACTAAGGAATACATTGTAGTTCTCCCCCTCAGATGTGCTTTTACAGCTCTGTTCACTGTTGGCGGTGTGCTGCGTGTGGAGATTGAAGATTCCGGAATTCTATCCCTAGAAGTTGACCCAGTTTTCTTTAGTTTTTTTCTCTCTCTCACCTCACACCCTTGACTGTCTTAAGACAATCCTTGACATCTGTTGAAAATTCAGGAAAGGAGTGTTTTTTTTTTTTACTCTTTTCCCAAAAGGAATCCAGATTTGCAGTAGTGATTTACACACAACAGAGAACACCCATAAGACCTGAGAAATCTCTCTCCAACAAAAACAACAAAAACTTGTTTGAAATTCTTTTGTTCCTTATTTAGAATTGTTTTGATGTGTAAATTGGAAGGAGCTTTCATGTCTCGAGCAGAGACAACCTGCAAAGGTTTCCTTGAGTTTCAAAGACAATAAAACGAGATGTTGTAGCACCTCGTTATTTTGACAAGAAAAATAAAAAGGGATGAAGTTGAGTCCTGCATTCAAATCGTCTCTGCAGTAGATTGTTAGCTTATAGACTCTGCCAGTCTCTGTTTTTGCTAACAAGGAGAAGTTGTGTACAGTATTTCACCCTGCTCAGCTTTGGTTCAGTGTTGTGTCTGTTATTCAATAATGTCACAGATCGTATGGTCTATGTTAAATGTTTGTGAACTTTGGGTCTTCTTTTTAAAAAAATCACTCCTGTCTTCACTGTTCAACAATGTATTGGTTTATTTAGCCAGTTTTCTAACATCGAATAAGCCCAGAGAAAAGGTTTGGACTGTTGTACAACATTTAAAGTATTAAAATGTGTTGCAGGGCATTTGCTAACAGGCTATAACTTGTGACTTTTTAATGTTCTGAAACCATGGCAACTCTCCACCCCATTTTGTATGGTTATGACGTGGATTAATTGGGTAGAGACTTGTATTTTTTAGATGTTTTGTAATGATTTTTTCAGTAGATGAAGTATTTGGCTCGAATTGCAAGAAAGACACTTAATTTTTAAATAGCCTTTTAGGACTCGCCTTCGGGCTTTTTGAAGGTCTAAATTTTACATAAGTCATATGTCTTCCCGGGAGCTGGATGAGAGATGGATTGGAAAGAAATAAGTCATATTTTTCTCTATTGAGAAACTACTATCTTCAGCGGTCTTCAGACCTATTTGTAACATGGATTTGTGACCCCAGCAAGCATACCTGTGGTCATTCTGTCACTATCTTTCACAGGGGTCATACGGTGGGAAGTCACAGGGGAGAGAGAAAAGCTCTGCCGAAACGCATACACTCCCCCCTCTGATGCTATCAGCAGGCTGTCAAAGTGAACAGGGCCTTCTAATGACTCCTACCACCTTGTTCTTTCACCACTAATCGCCACATTGTGGCATGATTCCTCTGAAGCTAATGCTCTTAAGTGGGCAGATAGCGGGCGTCCACCATCTCACCTGTGGTCTCCAGCACTTGACCGACGATGATCAATCGATCACCCACAATCTCGATGGACGCAGCACGAGGCCGCTCTGGAAGGAGGTCGGTGACGCAAAGAGCCAGTTATTGTTCCCAAGGTGCAAAGGGGCAGGCGTAATCATTGGGACAGCCCTGAAGTTATCTCACATCTTGGGTAAAGGCTTCCTGTAAATGTGCATCAAGCTCCTTTCCACACAGGAGATGGCCGTGGGGCGCTGTAAAGAGATGCAGTGATTTCATCTTAATGGGTCAGCTCTGGCCCCCTCCATCGCTGTGTTACATGTTTCTGTTTTGTTCATTGCAGAGTGACTGGTCATTGCATTGTGAATTTTAAAGGCTTTCTTTTTACGAGGCAGCACAGTGTTTCCCAACAGAATTGAATTCCATTTGTGGTGGTTGGTTTGCAGAATTAACTTGAATACAACAGTTTTTAACAAATTAGCACAGTGTGGTTATGATTTTAAGCACAATTTAGAACAACCTGGAAAATCATTGTGTGGCGGTCAATGTTGATATTGTGGTGGGCCCCCACAAATAAGTCAATGTATGGGAAACACTGCAGCATCTTAATTTAGTCATTGCATAGCATTATGTTAATATGGCATAAATTGCTATCGTTCAGCCACTGGAGAGTGTACTTTTTTCACTACTGTGTAGTGAAGGCACTATGGATTGGGTCTGTCTGGATGTCTGGGAAAAAAAGGTATATAAGCCCCGTGTGGATTGCGGAAGACTTTGTTTTGGAGATAAATGGAAAAGATGTGTGAGAGCGCCAGCGCACCAGTGCAGGTTTGAAAGCCTCCCTCCCTCCTCTGGCTGCCGCGCTTCCCTGTGATCCGCGGAATATCGACATGCCTGCTGCTTAAATCATTAGTGGAGCTTGGAATGGTTGAAAGCGCAGAATAATCACCAGAGGCAGTGCAGGCGTTCCCGGCTCGAGCTTCCCTCACTTCTTTAGTCAGTACACAGTCTTTCACACACACACACACACACACACACACACACACACACACACACACAGTCAAGGGAAACAACAACAACACCAGATATCAGATACACGGACTCTCACCATAAAGACCCTCATATTAGGGTTCCACGTAAGGAATGTCCTGCTGGCCAGGGGCACGGAAGAGAATATTTTGGGAAAGTTGGTTGACCAGTCAGTTTGTCCACCAGTCACCCATATATGAGTCAGCTCAGCTTACCTGCGAGGCTAACTGGTTGAAGCTAAGCATGTAACCGAGGCTACTAGAATGAAGAGGGAGCTCATTACAGTGGAATAAATAGTGTAAAAGTGACTTTTCTGGTCCAGTAAACATACACAAAGGCCCAAAGGCCCAAATCTCATCCGAGGGGCCGGGGGTGGGACACTGCTCATACCCAGTGTTTGTCTTCTCAGTCTTGCAGATGCACACACACACACACACACAAACATAGGCTTAGCTTCCCACTGTCTGAGTGACCCAGTGGAGATAAGGTCTTTGCTCACACAGAGATGCCTTGTGTTGTGGAATGGCTGAAGTTGCAGGTAGGAGCTGGCTGTATCTATTCACTCACCGTAACGCAACTGTGTGGTGTGGTGTGGTGTATATTTGGAGGAGGCATACGTGTGTGTGTGTGTGTGTGTGTGTGTGTGTGTGTGTGTGTGTGTGTGTGTGTCAGATGCAGCAGGTCCTTCAGCTCTTTATTGTGTTGGTTTGGGCTGAACTTCTGTGCTATTAGGCCTAAGCTTTGCTACAAAGGGACCTTTTACTAGTCAGCCTGAGATCTCTTTCGTAAATTGGTTGTGTTTGTTATATTCCTGTGTTTAGTCAGTAACTCTCACATTTGAGACAGTGCTCAAAAAAAGGTAACTGTCAGCGTCTATGAATGAATTTCTGTTGCCATTTCTGGCATTTTAAAATAAAATGTTTTTGAAAAGATTTAAAATGGTGTGGTTCATATTTGAAAACAGTAGGCCTCTATGATTAATCAGAGGTGTTTGCTTTTAACTTGTTATTATCAGATATGTCATATTGGATAACTTGATTCTATTCTATTGAATAAGAATTCTACAAAATAGGATATCATCACAAACTGGTTGTATCAATAATCACCCTAGTTGTATTTATGAAATTAAGATTCTGGTCACTCAAACTAAGTGAGAAGTGGAAAGGTGTACACACACACACAAAAAAACTCTAGCCAATGGATTGGGTGAAACTTTCTTTGTTTCACCATAAGTTTGGAGTTTTTGAGGATAGTGTGAGATGCTAAAGTTTATGTTCAGCCGGTTTGGCCACGGATCATCTTACGGTATTAAACCTGAGGCGAGAGAAGATTGTAGTGTGGGGGTGTACAGTAGAGTATCCCATAGCCTCCATGCCATGTACACTTTGGTACATTTGTAAGTGTGAACATGGTTCATGGATCGTTCTGTGAAATGAATATTTAGATGTCTATGGGGAATATGGCCTGGCCTATTTTAGGGATATGATGCATTTAGATTAAGTGTTAGTATAATTTGTATTTTTGTAATTTGTATTTCAGTATATTTTTATATATTGTATTAAGTGTTAGTATAATTTGTATTTTAGTATATTTAGCATATTCTTTATCTTCTACTGTCCTTACTGCTTAGTTGTTATTTTATATACTTTAATTACTCTTTCTGCTGTTAAAGAATGTGTTTGTGTTGTATGTATGCTGCTGCTGAGACCTTGAATTTCCCCTGGGGATCAATAAAGTATCTATCCATCTATCTATCTATCTATCTATCTATCTATGTATGGACCCTTTCAAGAGAGTTCCATTATCAGCATCATAGTTGGCCCCACAAGGCTTCCGTTTTAACATTCCATATGTTATCTTAATGCAGAGGAAGTAGATTGGGAACCAAATAGAACGTTCAAGCATTGTTTTTGTTTTTATTGATGAAAGGGTCTATATCACATACAACTAGTGTCCCTTTGAAAGGTTTCCTTTTCTCTCCAGACTCTCCTTACTATTCTGTGAAAGAGTTGGCTCTGAAGCGAACTCACAAAAGTCCCGCTGTCTTGTTTTTGTTGATGGCCAATGGCTCCATTGGTTGTGAGTTGGAAGGCTGTTGGTTCAGATTGGGTGTTCTTTTACAGAAAACACTATTTTTTTAATTTTATTTGTGTGTTAAATCTGCATAATCCATTTTAAGAGACAGACACTTTAAACAGGTTGGCTTCAGAAAGAGAGGCTCATCAGCCTGATGCTGGCCTGAGACAGAGACAGACAGACAGACACAGACAGACAGGTTGTTGTACGATGAGAAGGGGATGGATGAGACGGGGACAGAGAAAGGATACGGGCAGAACTGTGGAGGAAAGGGGCAGGTGCTTGGGTCAAACACACACACGCTGGGATGAGGGTAACCTGTAGACAGGGGCCTTGGTTTTCAGCAATTCTGCAAAATATGAATTGGTGGCCTGGAGCATCTGCAAGTGGAAAGAGAAAAATAATGTAGAGCTTGTGCAGGCCTATTCAGCTATCAAATGTCTCAAAAGCAGTGTTACATGAAGACTTTTAGGAACATTCTGAATACACTCGATGTGCCATTGCTCACAAAGCCTTTTTAGGTGCAGTAGAAGGCATTGATTTCCGTCCTGAATGAGACCAACAACTGCTTTTTGTCCTAAAATGATGGACATGCTCTACACCAGTGGTTTGGAACCCTTTTAGCTTTAGAGCCATATACCAAAGATTTTGTTGTGGTACTGTGGTAATTTGATGTATCTACTTTTTAATGTTAGGCTTACACGTTCACTACTTTTCTATGCTAGGCTATACAACTGAATTCTGAGTCCCCCAGAAAGCTCACACACAGCTCTGATTTACATCTTTAATCTCCATGAACTCAATGCAATTTTAATGGCCATCCATCGTGGCCATGATTGATGAAAAAGTTCTTCTAGGAACAGGCTCCCCGCTTGAAGTAGACTCAGAAATCTGCAGTAGCCAGGCAAAGCACAGATGAGAACTTGCATCAGGGATACTTTTTTTTGAAGCTGAGAGAACCTAACTCCCACCCAGATACATTATTTAAAGGGGAGCACACTCGGCCAAGTGCTCAGAGTGGAAGAGCCTGAGTCAGGTGAGAACCCTCCGGTTGCCACTAATAAGACCAAATGAGGCCTTCTCTGACACCAGAGCCTAGGTTTACATTCATCTGTGAAAGGCTGAAAGGCCATTTTTTCGTTCGGCTGTGCTTGTCCAGTTTTGTGACGTGGTCTATTCCTGCCCTCTGAGCTGGATTTGGAGATGTGTCCTCCTGCCCACCCCCTATGTTCGCTCTCTCACACTCACTCTCCCATTCTCACCAGAGCTACACGGGTTTGTGTTCAATGGGCTATTGCACATTGCATCTTTTTCAGATGCCATTTTTCATGGATTGGCATTTATCTGAAGTGGTCGTAGACGGATAGAAACAGAAAACACATAATGCAAACTGGAGGAAATGACTCGGTGATTGTGGTAGACATTAGTAAGCAGACTCTCACCCTGCCCCTCGGAATAACATTAGTACATTTTATTTCAGTTCAACTGAAACTGAATGATGAACAAATGTATAGTTAAATGGTTCTAGATCTAAATTGTACAGCAATGATTTTAATGAACTGAATTTGAATTTGGTGTTGTGCCATATAGTGTCATCCGTAATATGCCGTATAGTGCCAGATCCATGATGTAATTGGTATGATTATAGTAATGTGTGCTTGCGTGTTCACTGCAATTTTAGTCATTTGTGAAATAAATTAGTTCTCAAGACTGTATGCTGATCATGTGACTGTGGCAAAAAAGGGTGTTGAATAGCATTTTTTCATATAGTTTGTCATTATTACATACATTACAGTATTTCCCACAGAATTGAATTCTATTTGTGGTGGAAGGTTTGCAGAATTAACTTGAATGCAACAGTTTTTAACAACAAATTAGCGCAGTGTGGTTATGATGCTCACCAGATTTAAGCACAATTTAGTTCAACCTGGAAAATCATTGTGTGGTGGTCAATGTTGATATTGTGGTGGGCCGCCACAAATAAGTCAATGTATGGGAAACACTGCATTAAATACTATGAAATCATTATAGTTTTAAGTCTATTGACCCTTTCAAGAGAGTTCCATTATCAGCATCATAGTTGGCCCCACAAGGCTTCCGTTTTAACATTCCATATGTTATTTTAATGCAGTGGAAGTAGATTGGGAGCCAAATAGAACATTCAAGCATTGTTTTTGTTTTTATTGTTGAAAGGGTCTATATTGTCCACACCTAATTGCGTGCCCTTTTGTCCTTGCCCCCACGTGCAGGCCTAGTCAGTGGAGGGAGCCCGTCAACCCGTACTACGTGAACACGGGCTACGCTATGGCCCCCGCCACCAGTGCCAACGACAGCGAGCAGCAGAGCATGTCCAGTGACGCCGACACGCTTTCACTGACCGACAGCAGTGTGTAAGTACTCACAGTTTATCTATCCTCATCTATGCACACACCAACACACACACACACACACACACACACACACTCTCTCACACACATGTTGCCCCTGACTGATAGTTGTGCTCAGTTACCAATCCTGTAGCTGCTCCCAAAGCTTTTCTGGGCAGATAAAATCACGCTTCGGCTGATGTTTGATTAGTGTTTTATTGTTGCCTTTTCATAGCAACCCATGAGTATTGGTTAGCCATCTAGATAACTTATCAAACTAGCATCAATGTCCTTCTGAAACAATTTGTACATTAATAAAATAAGCATGAATTGCACAGCAGAATAGCATACAAAAACATACTATGTGCGCCTACGACCAGAAATGTAGGAGTCTCTTTACTGTTGAGTGATACACACCTGACTTAACACACTGTAGCTCCGTAGGACATTTTCTCTATTAATTAGGTTGATCACATGACCACAGTATCTTTTCAATTTAATGAAGCTCACTTGTTTTAACAGTAGGTGTCATTATTCCTGTCTTGGTTATCGCCTGCTATGAATGTTTGTGGAAACGCAGTGACTGCTCAGCTTAGAGAAGCATAGTATGTTATCGTAAGGTGTAGCTTGGAGCAACTATTGCTAGTTGGCTTACAGTACAACATAAGCTAGATCTTGATACCATCAAAAAAAAGGAGGAAAATAAACGTCTTTCAAAGCATTTTTATTAAAGCAGCAGAGTAGAGGTGGGCAGACCTACCTGCCAGCCACCTCCCTCTACCCCATAAACACATGTACTGATTGACGCGCGCACACACACACACACACACACACACACACACACACACACACACACACACACACACACACACACACACACACACACACACACACACTGATCCGGGAACAGGAACAAGCCTTTTGCCTCGCCTCGACAGACCACCATCTGCTCATTACTCATGCCAATGAAAGCTCCTAAATGTCATTACTTATGCTAATTATAGAGCCTGAGACGGGGCGGTGCTCCAGGGGGCCGTGGGCTGAGTGTGGACGGAGTGTAATTTGAAGGCATTGACGAGGCCAGTTTCCTTTTAAGGTGCTGACTCCCCATCCCCCACCCCCCCACCAGCTCCCCTCGACACCCAGTGGAAACGTATTCTAGTTAAAAAAAGGCAAGTTGCGGTGGTGTGACGAGAGGTGGATGACAGGTTGGAGGTGGATGACCGGTTGGAGGTGAAAAAAAAGCGATCCCCAGGAACACACTCTTGTCACCTATCAGAAAGGGCAGTGTAATACAGTACGTGGGCTAAAGAACGAGCTAGTAATCAAATTTGTCCAATCGTTTTGATTTCATGCCGGATGGCGACATCGCAAGCAATTCTGTGAAGCGTGCTCATGCTAATCCGGCCTCCCTTTTGATGAGTGTGGAAATTGAGGGCTGAAACGCCCACGTCACGTAAGGAAAATGAGTCCTGCTATTTTTGAGCTGGAGTGAAAATGCCATGGCTCCTCTCTCCACCACCCTCGTCCACCCCCATTTCTTCCGGAAGGAAGTTCTGACCCGTGTGTCGGCGGGCTCCGAGGTGAGGCACGTCTCCGAGAGAGATCAGCCCATACTGAGAGAGAGAGAGAGAGAGAGAGAGAGAGAGAGAGAGATCAGCCCATACTTAGAGAGAGAGAGAGATCTGCCCATACTTAGAGACTTGCAGCGGGAGTCCGGACCAGGCTGTAAGAGATGTGGTGTGGCAAACACACACACACACACACACACACACACACACACACACACGGAACGGGTTTTTCTCTTGCCCCGGCAGGAAATGAGCTTCCTCTGAATGATCTGAGCAAGGATGTGCTGGCAGGAGAGAGGGGGAGATGTCTGTGCACACACACACACACACACACACACACACACACACACACACACACACACACACACACACACACACACACACACACACACACACAGAGGGGGTGGAATGCAGGGAGAAAAGAGGGGAGAGAGGGAAAGAAGCACTGAAGAGACTTGACAGGAGAGAGAGAGAGAGAGAGATGGGGGGGGTTTAGCTTCTCAAACACGTACAGAGGGAGAGATGCAGAAAGGGAGGAAGGTAGACTCGGAAAAAGAAAGGTGGTTGGAGACTGAGACGCTGGGGGAAAGAAGAAAGGATGTAGAGAAAAGGCTGTGAAAGATGTAGACGGGGATTGACGGAGACACTCCGGAAGAGGACGTGTCCGAGGGGCCTGAACATGCAACAGAGGGAGAAAAAGAAAAAGGGAGATGGACAGTGGGAGAGGCAGACGAGGAGAGAGAAAAAAAGGAGGGAGCGAGGGAAAAGAGGAAGGAAGAAGGGAGGGAGGGAGGGTGGAGGAGGAGGCGGTCGTTTGCGGAAGTTCAGAGATGGCACCGGGGGAATGGCGTCTCGGAAACATCAAAGGCGGCACAGCGGGACAAAACCATGTCTGAAGCGGGATAGATTAGAGGCCATTATCAGCTGTTTGCCTTGTGCCCCCCACCACCCCCCACCCCCCCTTGCAACGGCCCTCGCTGCTTCACACCCAGCGGGATGGCTGTGTTTTTACTGTCTGTGTGTGTGTGTGTGTGTGTGTGTGTTTGGGGAGGGGGTGTTGGTGTACGGGAGGTGGCTGCGGCATCATAGCTTCCTGTCAGCAGGAAACCATAACCACCCCCCCCCGGCCCCCATCATCCACATCACAGGCCCTGTCAGGGTCACACAGTCTCCTTGGGGACTCGTATGGCTAAGTTTATTCAGCAAATAAACCCTCCAGGGTTTATAATGCCTCGGACGCTGTGTCAGTGTGCTATTGTAGGCTATACCTACTGTGCGGACAAAGTCACTGTAGCATTTAAGCGATGAATGCCAACATCTGTTGTGCTAGGACAGGGGCTTTATAGACACCAGTATTTTCAGCACTCAGTTTTGTTTTCGGTCTGAATAAATTGACCACAGAAAATTCTGGTGCCTTTTAAAAGCAGACTTGCCTGGTATAAAAAGCCCTGATTTCTCTGCCTGATCAGCACCTGAACAATGGTGGTGTCATCTAACTCCGCTGAAAGGGTTGCTCTCAACCTTACTTAGAGTGCCAAACCAACATTACATTGAATGTTGTAGTTATTTCTGGCTTTAGAAGTGCTCACTGAAGTGTTGTTTTTAACGTTGTTTTCTCCTTTTTTGTGTGTGTGTTTCCTCTCAGAGATGGAGTCCCACCCTACAGATACCGTAAACAGCATCGCCGGGAGATGCACGAAAGTGCCAAAGCTAATGGACGTGTGCCACTACCTCATATTCCTGTAAGTCCTCAAACCAGCCACCACCTCGCACTTGTCCTCTCTTTCTCTTATTCTCTCTCTCTCTCTCTCTACCTTTTCGGTCTCTTGCACTCCTCCTTGTTGTCTGTTCTGCAGGTACAGTTACTGCTGTCCTCGCTGCAGACAGTGTAGCGAAGCACCCGCATGAATCACAGCTTTCAGCTCTCCTTGCTCCCTCTCTTCCTCCCCCTCTCTCTCCACCTCTCTCTCTCTCTCCCTCTCTCTCTCTCTCTCTCTCTCTCTCCCTCCCTCCCTCTCTCTCCCTCTCCCTCTCTCTCTCTCTCTCTCTCTCTCTCTCTCTCTCTCTCTATTAATCTATTTATCTATTTCTCCTGCTATTTTTCTGTTTTTTCTCCGTACTTCTCTCTTGCTCTCCCCTCCTTTCTCTCTCTCTGCATTTTAAGATGTGCTGTGGCGGTTGCAGCAGAATGCCTTTGATCAGACGCTAGCTGATGGTGTGTGTGTATTTGTGTAAATGTGTGTGAAAGAGAGAGGGTGTTGGGTTGTTTTAGCGTGTGTGTGTGTGTGTGTGTGTGTGTGTGTGGCCTCTGCCATTGCTGCTCCACTGCGGGCTGTCGGCTGGAGCCCCAGCAGACCCAGTGCTGTGCTGATGGCCGGCAGCTCCCTGTCTCCCTGGCTCCTGCCTAATTGAAGCCTCAGAGTGAGGGGGTCCAATTTAAAACCTCTCCAAAACAGAGCAGTGCGTCAAGCTATGCGCTCTCTCCCTCCCCTCTCTCTTCTCTCTCTTTTTCTCCCCCTCTCTCTCTCTTCTCCTTCTGCTTCTATCATCTCTCTCTCTCGCTATCTCTCTTGAGGCTTGAATTAGTGAAGGATCAGAGTATTACTCTTCTCTTATGGGTTTGACATAGTTAAGATTTTTTTTTTCCTGCCAAACAACGATGCTTATCTAAAATATCAGACGTTTCAAATGGGCGATGAATATTTTAATGGGCAAATAGATTTATGCCCGCTTGGTAATGTGGTTGACATTTGAGTCGCATGTCAGCCGTGTGCTGTTCTTAGCTGCTCTGGGGTCTCTCTCGGTCTGTTTCTCTCTCTCTCTCTCTCTCTCTCTCTCTCTCTCTCTCTCTCTCTCTCTCTCTCTCTCTCTCTCTCTCTCTCTCTCTCTCTCTCTCTCTCTCTCTCTCTCACTCTCTCTCACTCTCTCTCTCTGCCTCCCAGGTAGGACATTTCCCTCTCCCCAAAGGGGTGCTCTGTGAAGCCCACAGCTCCTGTCTCCAGAGTCTTGACATGCTGTCAAGACCAGATGGCAGTTGCAGCTTCACTGAGCATATAGGCTAGTTATGTGTGCGGATTGGAAAGTAGAAGAAATAAAACAAAAAAGAAAAGAAAAAGGGCCAGAGATTGAGAGGAGAGAAAAAACAAAGCAAAACACAAGGACAGCAAAAAATCTGAACTCTGCAGAGACCAGGAGCACAAAGATGGAAGCAGATGAATATATTCTGACTGTCCGTTAAAGTGTCCAGAAAGCTTGGCATGTTCTTTTCTCTCTTCTCTTTTCTTTTTTAATCCATGCTTTTCCTCACAGTATAGATTTGGCTGCACCCTGCTATTCCTCCGCAGATGTCTTGAATAATAATGTATTTTGTGGGGCCCTCTGTTCTGGTTGGAACCGCAGCCTAGTGCAGAAGCATAGGAGTGCGGAGAAACTTGTACAATGCGGCCCTTTGATCTAAATTTACAGCTGGCTGCTGCGCTCTAATCGGCTGCGATCAGGAGTGATTTACAGTCGTGAGCCAGCCAGCTCTGTTGAACGAACTTTTTCGTTCGTTCCGAGCGACGGGGGTAATTAGTCCTTCCACCCCCTTTGTACGCTGCGCAAGATCGCAGAGATAGACTAATGTTATTACTCTTTTTCTTTTTGGTCTTATTTTTTAAATTGCAAACATTTGTTGGGATGGACTGGACTGACCTTGTAGCGAGCGGTCAGCCCACCCTTGGTTGGGAGCGTTATCACCAGTGGCCGCTGGTCTTTGCAGCCTGGCCTTTGTTTGCGTGTGCTGATACTGAGGAGTGAAATGGCTCTGATAATCTCCCCTCCACTATCCCCCTCCTTGCTCCTGTGCTGCGCTGCTTTGGTACACCGACCACACACACACACACTCTTGTCTTTCAAGCCTATTCCCCTAGTTAGTTCACTGTGTGTCGAGCTATGCTTTGTACAAATGTATTGATTTATTTTCGCCAATCATTCTGATTTGTGTTGGTGCAGTGCATGGTTTGTTTCGGTAGAGTTGTTAGGAAGGAAAAATATAGATTTTTTTATTTTTATTCTTCTCAAATCAGGGTGTTTTTTTTTGTCTCCGGCTCGTGTTTGGGAACACTACAGGTATTTCAGTTCTAATGTGAAGGTTCTGGATCTTTCCTTGCCAGCGCACAAACCGGATGCCAAAGGATATCCACGTGGACCCAGAGAAGTTCGCCGCTGAGCTCATCAGCCGGCTGGAGGGCGTTCTGAGGGAGCGCGAGGCCCAGGAGAAGCTGGAGGAACGTCTCAAGAGGGTCCGGCAGGTACGCAGCCCAGACACACCTTATCTCTCTCTCTCTCTCTCTCTCTCTCTCTCCATCTCTCTCTCTCTCTCCTCTCTCTCTCTCTCTCTCTCTCTCTCTCTCTCTCTCTCTCTCTCTCTTTCTTTCTCTCTCTCTCTTTCTTTCTTTCTCTCTCTCCTCTTTCTTTCTTTCTCTCTCTCTCTCTTTCTCTTTCTTTCTCTTTTTTTCTCTCTTTGTCTCTTTCTTTCTCTCTTTCTCTTTCTTTCTTTCTCTCTCTCTCTCTTTCTCTTTCTTTCTCTTTTTTTCTCTCTTTGTCTCTTTCTTTCTCTCTTTCTCTTTCTTTCTCTTTGTCTTTCTTTCTCTCTCTCTCTCTCTCTCTCTCTCTCTGTGTCTCTCTCTCTCTCTCTCTCTCCACATACACAGAGCTGCTGGGTTATACCAGGTCAGAAAGTAGCAGCGCTGAACAGTGAAGGGCTGAGGTGTACCTTAGAGCTTGAGCTTGCACACGAAGTATTGCCTACTAATACTCATCTACAACATCCAAAGAAAGAAGGATTAGTCAAAGAGGATATGGTTTGGTAGACAGTGTAGAATCATGTCAATATGTCAATATGAGTGTGATGTAAACTAGACCAGCTAGATCCATTTCACATGTTCAGACATAAGCTGGCAGCTATCCCATTGGCCCTCCCCACCTCCCCAAGGGGGTGGGGGGTGTGTGTGTGTGTGGAAGTAGAGGTAACTTCATTAGAGCTCTAATGCCCCCCCCCCCCCCCTCCCCTAGGCTGGTGTAGCAGTGCTCATAGATTTAAACCCATGGATGGACATCAAGGTTGTCTTCTACAGCCCCCGCCACCTCCCAATATACATCAGTTTTCACACTCTTGCATCACGTGCCAAGTCATAAATCAGTTATACATGTTGCCAGCAATGCAGTGAAGTTATCAGAGACACTATGAGACAGTATAATTACACCTGCCAGGGAATCCATGTTATGTGGCTAAGCTGCTGCCTAGCAGGTAAAGCACGTTTAAATGGCTATAGCCTACATTTAAATTCGTTTAGATCCAGTGATTCTGCAGTCATGGAAACGCTACGTCACACTTTGGACTCTATTATCGAGGCTACATAAGGTCTGTCTGCGCGGGAGCGCCCAACCCACACAGCTTGTGGATCATTATGGTTCATTATGCTGTTGAAAGGGTAGGGGCTCTCAGTAGACACCTGTCCACGTCCTGTGTGTGCTTACACCTCCCGCGGCATGTTTGAATGCCAAACCTGAAGCACCGGAAAGTACAAAACAACAACATCGCTGTTGGCACAAACAAAATATGACAAAGAGGAGAATTGCTTTTTTTTCCCCATTTTAACCAAACAAACAATCACGTTGACGCTTATTCTTAGGAAAATATTGTATACTGACATGTTTGAGGCTTTAATCGAAAACATAATGTTACAAGCGTCATTAGAACATCTTGCGTAGATGTTACAAGTACATCAATGAAATCTTTCATTAGACGCACACAGGCTTTTTGTGCAGAATGATCAGAAGTATTTCCTCTGAAAGCCATTGAGTTTACCACTTTCTATAGAGTATCAACCACGCGTCCCAGTTAACCAAATTATAGTGCTGGTATTATTGCAGTGAAATAAATATCAATGGGCTCTATGTCTTTAATTTGTCGTCTGATTGCTTGAAAAGCATTCTTCTTCAGACACCCAGGTTCCCGCTCATTTCATCATTGTTGTTGTTTTGGAGGCCAGCGTTGGCTCATGGAGCTCCTCCCTCCACGGCGTCGCTGTCAGCATCAGGTGGCGCACCTGCTCTCCGCTCCGCGCTGCCGCCGCCAGTGCTGATGGTGGTAACCAGGGCTCTGCCGCCGCGTTCCGGCGTAATGACTCCGCTTGAAGTCCAGTGGCGCGTGAAAGAATGCCTGAGCTTTCCGCAAATGAGGGCCCTCGAAGAACTCGAAGCCGGGCGTTAGGTCTCAAGGCGTATGATTTAGGTAGTTTGGCCTCAGTTTGCCCCATTCTCTCATTGGAACAGGAGGCTTGGATTATTTAAAGCTGGAAGGGCAGGAATGTCATTCTGTATTTAATTGATATAGCTCGGCATCAGACAGGAGGCCTTGTGCCATTCTGATGTGATTACGGTTGAAAGCCCTCAATGTCAGGCTTTTCCTCTCATCACACAGAATGTGGTTGGAGGTGTAGTACGCACGATTGGAGACTGTTAGTATTCCGCCGGCAGACTCGACAAGCATGTTGCCAGGAAGATTGAAGTGGAAAGTGAAAAAAAAAATCACTTTTCAACCTTCTGAAAAGAATCAGGAAAAAGGTATCACGTCAAAATTCACCCAAAAGTGCTCATCTATGATTCACCCAGAGTAACATCTAACCCCCAAAATGTTCCTAGTCTTATGTTGCAAGATGTTCAAAACTCTCATAATGCATAGATTTAATTCTGTTTTTTGCAAGTGATCATTGCATTCACTTAAATCCAGTATTCCTTTAGAGCATTGTCTTGAATGAGCAACCACTGTCAATTATTCTGTGTTCTCATAACTCCTACTCAGTTCTTGTGAGTTATGAACCGACTGATGAACTTTGCCTTTACCCTTGTTACCTTTGGTGGAAATCCAAATAATGGCACTCTGGTGGGTTTCTTTGTTTTCAGATGTTTGTTCTCTTAGTTTGCGTTTGTTCAGTGAGTGAAGCACTGAAATCCTCCGTAGTGCAGTAGCTACTCTTTGTTCCCTCCCACATATCTTCCAAAATCAGAGCTAACTAGCTACCATATGCAGGCGTGCTGAGATAATGTGAAAAGAACACGTGAGTGTAATTTCACAGTTTGAGCTGCCCCATTTCCCCAAAAAAGGTAGAAAGCCGACATAACACGTTAGTATTTTTGGCATGGAATACCTTGCAGGCCACCCTCAGCCAAGTGAAACCAAGACTATGTCCTTGATGGCTCCTTGTGTAGTTCTGCAGAACCGTTTGAAGAATTCTGTCCTAGTTGGATCTATCATGTTCCTTCTCATGTCCTCTGAGGCGATGTGTAAAATGAGTCTGGACGATGTCCACCTGTAATTCCTCGCCCTGGCTTTTGTGCGCCCCTCTAATCAGCCGGCCCTTGGCTGGATTAGTATGGAGCAGCGTGGGGCACAGAGCCTCATCAGAAAACCCGTCCTCCTCCTCTCCTCATAGCCCACTACCTGGAAGGAACATCAAAGCCCGTCCATGCATAACTTATCTGGAGTCTCTCCTCTCCTCATGTCTGGGGGTGGGGGTGCGTCGGAGGATGCTGCAGAGGGTTGGGGGGTATGCCAGGAGGAGGACTAAGCCCTGAGGCTTGGAGAAGGGGCGCTTAAGATGCATGAGGCGCACATCTACACCCCCCCCCCCCCCCCCCCCACACACACACACACACACACACACAAAAAGGCCGCCACCACAAAACGCCTGTCCACTCATGCTGGTGATGAGAGGCTGTAATTGTGGATCGTAATCGGTCAGTCTTTTCTGTTCTCGGTTTATCATTATACAAGGTTTATTGCCATTTTTGCCTACAGCTGTACTTGAGTGGGAATACAAAGTGCATTGTGTGAATGTGTACGTGTGCATTGTTTTGTGTGTCAGTTTGTGCAGAATTCTAAGGAAAACAGTGCCCCCTGCTGGTATACTGATTGCAACAGCATGTGATGATTGTCTCCCTAGTCCTATTTGTTTAGTTGTCTTGAGAAACAAATATACAGAAAAAACAGTGAGGGAGATGCCAATCTCAAACGACTGTCTCCAAGGAAACAATCTGCTGTAGAGGAGATGCAAGAATATCTCATTTATTGGACTGTGCTGTACCATCTGTCCCCATACAGACTTTAGCATTCTGACTAGGGAAAGTACAAGCATGTCTTTGAATGATCAACTAAGTTTACATACGATATTAGGAGCAGGTGTCAATGAAAAACAGTGCAGTGGTGCCTTATGCAAAAAATCCACTCAATTTGTGGTTCGCAGATGTAGCATACTCTGTAATTATGGCCTCATGGAAAGGAACAGCAGGTGTGGAGTTTAGAGGTAAATTGTGTGTGGTGCATAATTGCAGCTCTAAGAAGGAGAGAAGTCTGGCAGAGTTGAGGCTCTGCTCATAAACATGGGGCGGGGCAAGGAGCAGTGCAGTAAATGGGACAGAGATGAAGTAAAGAAGCAGAATCTTAATCTCTATCCCTTTTTCATTCTCTGTCTCTCCTTTCCTCTGTCTGTCTGTCTCTCTGTCCCCTCTTCCTCAGGAGGAGGAAGGTGACGACGCTGACGTGTCGGCCGCCCCGTCCCTCTCGGGCCACCGCCTCCCGCCGGCCTCCTCCTCCTCGCTCCACCACATGGCGCCGCACTCCCACTACGGCGCGCGCTACGCCGAGTGTGCCTACAACGGCCTGCCGCTGGCGCGCGACTCCCACGAGGAGAACCCCGAGAGCATCCTGGACGAGCACGTGCAGCGCGTCATGAAGACGCCCGGGTGTCAGTCGCCGGGCACCGGCCGCCACTCGCCCAAGTCGCGCTCGCCTGACGGCCTGCCTGCCACCGCCGCCGCCGCCTGCTTCGCCAAGGGCCCCGGAGCGACCCCCATGCCCATGGGCCTACCGGCGGGCAAGCACCCGCACCCTGCCCGTTTCGGACCCAAGGGGTTGGAGGCAGGCGGGCCGCCCATGCACCTGTACCACAAGCACGGACCGGGGCCAGGGGCAGGGGTGGGCGGCAAGCCCAAAGAGCAGCTGGACACGCACGGAGGCTTCGCCTGGCAGGCTGAGCCGCACCACTACAGCAGCAAGAGCAGGAACTACGCAGACGGCATGACTGCTGGGCCCGGGGGCATGGAGCTCTCCGCACACGGGTGAGAGATGAGACGCGCCGGATGAGACTTATGAGACCTTGTGCCATCACATTGTGATTTAACATTTGTCTTGATAACAACGTTTTCACTACATTTTGTCAGACTTTTTGAGAAATGCCACACATTCTCCTCCCACTTACCCTTGAGGGAAAAATGCTTTATTTCTGCATATAAATTTGAACAAGGATATTTCCATGCTCACTACTACCTTGAATCCAAGCTCTGCTGGCATCCTTAGCATCAAGGAATACATTTCTCTGCATTTGTATCATGCTATGCAAAGCAGTGTGAAAGCCTTTGCTTTCAGTGCTAGGTGTCACAAGCATGACACAAATGTAAGCACCCCCTCCTCTGCCTTCTCCAGCTTTAGTTTAAAATCTGCACAATTTTCTCTGTCTGGGTCTTACAGCAGCAAAGGCAGCACGCTAGCCAAGCGTCCCTCGAAGAAGGCCGAGGACTCGTGGAACACGGACACGCCCCTGGGTTCCGAGGAGCTGGACCGGACCCGGAAGATCCTGCAGTGGATGATGGAGGGTGAAAAAGAGGCTGGCCGCTACAAGAAGAGCCCCTATGGGTGAGTAGCCCATGCTGGTGCTGGTGCTGACACCGATACTGGTCCTGGATCTGTTGCCCACAGGGAGCCTCAGTTTATATGACTCAAAGGTCTTTTTTTCCAATGAGCAAGAACCACTGCCATCACTGGTCCTGGGTCAGTTATCCATAGAGAACATCAGTGTTTTTTTTTTTTTTGTTGTTTTGTACAGTGATGTGACTAGCTATATTAATCAAAGTTCCTATTCTTCCTCTGAGCAAGAACAAACTATTGAAGGCTACAAGGCATTGTGTCTCAGTGCTTAGTTACGACTGAACAGAATTAGGTGATGAGAGTTGTTTGTGTGATAAATTCTTCATGCCTTGTTGGGCTCAGATCAATATACAATGGTAGCTGTGGATGCTGTCGATACATTGTAAGGTGTGGAAGAAGGGTATAGCTGAAGCATATGAAAATAGGCCACTCTAGGAACAGAAACAGAGAGCAGTTGATCAGTTGATGGAGCAGTTGATGGAGTTGTATAGAGTGAGTTTGTATGAGAAGCTGTCATGGCAGGATTTAACCTGATTGACTTGTATGTAGACCAGTGGGGAAGTGGCTGTCAACAGCGGACCTGACAAAAATGTGAAAATGTGGCACTTAGCAGTGGCAGCTCTGTCAGTCTGTGGTGCAGATGGCCGTGGCCTACTGGTTAGCACCAGAGACTTTCTAATGTGGAGACACAGCACTCAAAAAATCCTCCATAGAAATACATGGGGCTAGTTTGTCACGCCAATATGGCCGTTGTCTACACATATCCCACCCCTTCCTCGGCAAAACGTCGACATGTAAATACATTGAGCCAATCATGTGGTGTCATGTGAATACATTGAGCCAATCATATGGTGTGTTGTGAAGACATCGTGCCAATCATGTGTTGTGATCTCGCCGCTGGAGCAAGATTGGTGTCGTGAAGCCTTGCGCACGCGCAGTTCGACCCAAAGACTGTGCCCGATGAGTGCCCAAAAAAGTTGGTATATGGCCGCCGAGTGGAGGGACTTGCCTAAAAGGACTTTGTTAGCGCTTCGGACTTGTAACCGGAGGGTTGCTCGTTCGAACCCCGACCAGTAGGAAGCGGCTGAAGTGCCCTTGAGCAAGGGCACCTAACCCCTCACTTCTCTCCGAGCGCCACTGTTTTAGCATGCAGCTCACTGCGCCGGGATTAGTGAAATCTTCACCTCACTGTGTGTTCACTTTAGCCAGCAGTCATTATCATATACAAAGCCCTGACGAGGATCAAGGCCCACATCATGAACAAGCTCACTGTGTGTTATCCCAGTGAATACCTACCTAGGATATTAACCCTAAATGTAAACTACTAGGCTATATTATAAATATTTTGTTGGTTCTACTAGTTCTTAGTTCTGTTGGTTACTTACTTCAAACCCTCTATAGCAACATCCAAGCACTTCCACAATGTCGTATGCACCTGAATCCTGAATTAAAGAAAAAAGATCCTGTCTCTAGTCAATAAGCAATAATGAGAAACATGGCAAGTAATGATAGATAGATAGAAAGATAGATAGATAGATAGATAGATAGATAGATAGATAGATACTTTCTTTATTCATCCTGAGGGAAAGTTTGGGCAGCCAGTAGCTTATACAAACGACACGCACACACATATATCTCACATCCATAAAAACCACACACAAAAAAGTAAAAATGTAAAGAGCATGTGAGATACATATAGTAAAGGCTCATATTGGAGAAAGTGAAGTGCTTGTATACAGTGTGAAAAGTGTGCTGTCTTTTGCCTGAAACTTTGTTCTCTCTCTTTCTCAGGAGTGTCTCTGGATCCAAGAAGAGCCACGAGACGTCGCGGCCAAGCTCGGTGGAGCGTCCGGGTGCCGTGCACCCGTGGGTGAGTGCGCAGCTCCGCAGCAACACTGTGCAGCCGTCGCACCCCTTCATCCAGGACCCCACCATGCCGCCCAACCCCGCGCCCAACCCCCTCACCCAGCTGGAGGAGGCGCGGCGCCGCCTGGAGGAGGAGAGGAAGAAGAGCACCACGCTGCAGAGCAAGCAGAGGTGAGCAGAGCGCTGCTGCCCGGCCCGGCCGCCGGCCGCCGGCCTTGGCGCGCAACGCAACGCAACGCAACGCAACGTAAAGCATTCTGGGAGTTCTCGGCATCGTCCGCGTTGGCTGGGAAGCAGGCTCTGTGCTTGTGAGAAATGTTTCAGTCACTGCCAGGCTTTTCTTTCTGCTCTGCGGAGAGGGCCTTTTCCCTCAAAATTTGCTCCTGTCAGTTGGATAATGGAATGATTATTGAACCAAATCGTGGCGAAATGAATTGCTGTCGGCTCAAGCTGGGAAAAAATGTTTGTTTGAACGTCTCTCGTCTGTGGTGGATGGTGATGTAAAATGCCATCATCTGGTTCAGTAACCAGGATCATTTGTCAATCTTGACAATTGATTGCCAATTTGTTGCATGTACATTTGACAAAATGGAATCCATGCAGCAGCAGTCAAATGCCATCACTGTCACTTCTCCAAATGCAGTGTGTCCGAGCGAGTCAAGTTACATTTAATTGGAACTGAAAGATTGATGTGCAATTCACTAACTCACAAGCAGAGTGGTGTAAACATACTTCCTCCTAGCCAGCCCAGCATCCTGTTTTTTTTGTTTGTTCTGCATTTGTTTCCATCCACAGTCATGCTATTTAGAAATTCTCATAATCAAAGGAAGAGTTCTGAACAGTTGTGGGATCAAAATGTAATGTCTACACGCATGCTAATCAGGCTTAAAGCTTGTCAGTGACTTGGCAGTGAGTGACCCGACCTCTCTTTGATTACTCGAGGGCAGGAGCGAGAGCGAACGCATGAGCCTACAAATAATGCATCAGCTCAGTGTTCTCTGCACGCAGAAGGATGAAGAGCTCTGATTGCAAGTGGCGTGCCTTTGATCTCGACACATGGTGCATCTCCAGAGTGTTATTAGTGTCGTGGGGTGTCAGAGAGCCTGAGCTGCACAGAGGAAAGAGAGAATTGGGAAGCACAGTAATGGGGAATGGAGATGATCTGGCCTCCATGCGCTCTCCCTGTCCACCCCCTGCTCTGCTGTGGCCTTCGGTCCCCCCCCAGATTGTTTCTCTGTTTGTGTTGCCTTTTGGTGTCTCCCTCCCATAAACGAGCAAGAGATTTAGATGTGTTTTTCCAAGGCAGTGTCTGTGTGTCACATGGGCTTGCATGGCCATCTCAGCTGTGCATGTGTGGCACATGAGTGTGTGTGTGTGTGTGTGTTTTGTGTTTGGGTGTGTGAGAGAGAGACTTTTATTTTGAGTGTTTGTGTAGTGTCTAGGTGCCTATGGGCCCCTCACAGGTGTGCCTGAGTTGTGTTGTGCTCAGAGGTGGAAAACTCCGGAACTCAGAAAGTGAGAGACCTACCACCTAAAACGGGTGTTTTCACTTGGCTGGCCTACGAGTTGTGCTTATTAGAATAAGCTGGTTTCCTGAATGGTTAGAACAGATACTATGTGGGAAGACTTTTACCTTTTTGAAGCCAAAGTTTTCCACCTCTGGGTGTGTTGCATGTTGTTGTGTAGGCTGTGCTGTGCTGTGCTGTGCTGTGCTGTGCTGTGCTGTGCTGTGCTGTGCTGTGCTCTCTTCTCTAACTGCGCTGCTGGGGTTGTTCCTCAGGTATGTGCTGGAGGTGATCCAGAGGGGGCGCGCCGCCGTCCGGCCCGCTCTCTTCCCCCCGCTCGGCGTGGTCCCGGCCGTCTCCGACACGGAGCTCTCTGAGCCCGAGTACGTCCCGCTGCCCTTCTTAGAACCTCCAATCACCCCCCCACCGTCCCAACCCTCACCCCATCACCACCTGCACAGTGCCCCCCCCCCCACCCAAATGCCTCTCCCTCTCATAGGCCATGCCCAGCCCAGACTCCAGACCCTTGTCCCTGTAGTTCTCCGGCCATTTCCCCTGTCATTTCCCTGCTCCTTATCCATAGCTAGCAGCACGTAGCAGTGGTCAGTAGGCCAGTAGGCTGTTTGTTTCTTACGTAGTTTAGTTTAAATGGTAGCAGTGTGGCACTAACAGTACCACTCCTTTTAGCATGCAACACAGTTTCAAATATGGGGGATCTATCCTTCATTGATGTGGAAAATGTTGGTGGTAAATATGACAATAAAATTGGAGGGTCCTTCCTCTTTTTAATGACCCGCCATCGCTGGCTCTTACCTCTTACCATTGTTGCCAACAACCATGACCATTGACCATTTTGTACCTTTTAAACACAAACTGCCGTTCTCTACTGTCCATCTGTAATGATGATGCAGTGTGGGGCTGTATAAACAGCAATTTATGTCTTTTTGAGGATGGAAAACAAGGACACTCAGTGGTCCTGAAATGAGCCTGACGTGCTGTTCTGTAACTCATGATGATTTGTTTAAAATGCTTCTCTGCCTGCAGACACAAACCGGTGAAGAAGCAACCGTGCGACAACATCACGGTGGCCTACTACTTCTGCGGAGAGCCCATCCCCTACAGAACCTCAGTGAAAGGGAGGATCGTCACACTGGGACAGTTCAAGGAGCTGCTGACCAAGAAAGGGAGTTACAGGTACGGACACACACACACACACACACACACACACACACACACACACACACACAATGCAACAACGACTGATGGAACGAAAGACAAACAGATTTGTGTCTGAGTTCAGGCAGAAATGCTAAGTTTTACAAGACACCAAACAGATTTGTGTTTGTGTGTGTGTTGTGTTGTGTTTTTAGACCACTCTATTCTTAATAAAAAAAAGTCTGGATGTTGTGTTCTGGATATGTTTCCTTTATACTGTTGTAAAAATACATGCAAAGTCAAATAATGCACTGAATTATATGTTCTGCTTAAACGCACAGCAATGTGACACACATTCACGAACACTGATGCAACACACTCGAAACCCAGTGGAAAATGTGTTGGAATAGTTTTCTTTTCCAAGACCTCTGTGTAAATGGATGCCATTTCCCCCTTATGCCCTTTCCCAGGTATTACTTCAAGAAAGTGAGCGACGAGTTCGACTGCGGGGTGGTGTTTGAGGAGGTGCGAGAAGATGACGCAATCTTGCCCATCTTCGAGGAAAAGATCATCGGGAAAGTGGAGAAGATCGATTGAGGCTGAGTCGATGGTGTGAAGACGGCAAAAGAACGAGAGAGAGAAAGCGAGACTGTGATGAGGAAAACCTGAAGCATGATGGTGGTTATTGGAGTGCTGAAATGGCTTCTGAGATTGTCAGAGAGAGAGAGAGAGAAAGGGAAAAATGGGCCGCAAGCAGGTGCAGAGTAAATGGTATGGGAATGTGTTTTTCAGCAGAGGGCTAGAGGCTGAGGTTGCACGCATTAGACTGAAGGATTCTCCCCGAGGGTCACGCTGGAACCCCATGCTAATGGCACCAGGGGCTTCCACCTTTGCACACGGACTGTTGGATTACTCCCCCAGCTGCTAGTGGACTCAGTCCAGCTGTTAGTGCTCTGTGCATGGGATGGAAAGCGACAAACAAGAGACTGGAAGAATGAACTGATAGAGAATGAAGCAGAAGAAGAAAGAGGAATCATACTCTTACCTTGTTTTGGTATATTTCTAACTGAAATGTAATGTAGCATTGCGAAAGACAAAAGTTTGACTAGGACAAAAACAAAATTACTATGAATCTGTTTACTAAAGCTGCATATTTTTGATATGATGTTATCAAACGGAAGGTATCCTTTCTAATGTAACAACTTGTAATTTTTTTTATATGTACCTGGTACCAGATGTGTACAGATTGTTTGTTTTAAACAAGAGAGTTAAAAAGTTTTATATCTATTTAAATATTTAAAAGACAAAGCTATTTGGTTGAGATCTTATCGAAGCTGTGGCGCAGTATCTGAGGTTGTTCTCAGGGCCTAAATCTCTGGAGCCTGTGTGGGAACCTAGACACCATAGCCCCCATGTATTACCAAGTGCTTTTAACCCCCCCCCCCCCCCCCCCATGATTCTGCTATTTAATCGCCCGTAGTCCGCTGGCATTAGTCCTCTCTGCACTTCTTATTGCATTAAAAAAGACAAAAAGGAAAGTCGCCTTGAGACTCCCTAACCCCATGAGTATGCCTTCTGTAGCTATTGGAACCAATACTGATTACTGAAACAAAGTTTTTGGACAGCGAGATACACAGTGTGTTGTGTACTAGCGAGATACACAGTGTGTTGTGTACTAGCGAGATACACAGTGTGTTGTGTACTAGCGAGATACACAGTGTGTTGTGTACTAGCGAGATACACAGTGTGTTGTGTACTAGCGAGATACACAGTGTGTTGTGTACTAGCGAGATACACAGTGTGTTGTGTAGTCGAGGCCTGTCCCAAATTGTAGTAGTGGTGCAGCAGCCCACAGACATGTCGGGAGCTGCATGTGAAAGACACCCCTGTGCTTTGAAAAAGGCCAGTTCCGGCCTTATTAATTCTCCTTCCAAACTACTTTGAACCCCCTGTTCTGCTCCCCAAGTGAAACACAAACACAGACGTCGACTGGAAGAATGGCTTCATTCAACAGCAGGTGGTAAATGTCAGCCAGTGAGCGCACCAACTTGTAGGAACTTTAAACAGAGCTATCAGCATTTACTCAACTCCAGGGCTCCTGTGAGCCATCTTAAGTGCTTGTGTATTTTCACACTTCAGTGTGTGAAGATGAGCGGCTTGTTGAAGTATCAGCATTTGTGAAGGGATGGCGCTTTTTTTGTATGTGTGTTGTGTGCGGGAGGCTTGTAATCGTTGTGTTGTTGCGTGCACACATCTTAGAGGGTGTGTGTGAGATCCTAGGGTCCAGTGACAGAGTGCCATTGGATGATTCAGTTATCATGTTTACACTTACCTTAATGTATTACGATAAAAATAACTAAATGATGAATTGTAGCCTTTTAGCTTAATATGGCTAAATTTGGTGCCTGGTTGGAATGCATTGTTATACAAAAAAGTAATTTTAGCATAAAGATTTTCTACAGATCACAAACACCAAAGAGAACAGGGGTTTAATACTTTTCACCCATTTTGTTATTTTTTGTTTTGCTTTACTTAAATAATTTGAGTGATCCAAACCCAGTTATATTTTTACAATCTTGCACATTGTTATTTGGTAATATTTTGTAGGAAGATAGTACAAGATGGTGCAAGACTGAGTGAGGTAGCCATTGTGGTAGTAGTGTTTACAGAGAGGAACAGCTAGGAAGAATAACACAAGGTTGCTATAACATGGGCTTCGACACACTGAAGGCACTATATAGAGAAGTTTTGCTTTTCTGAAAAGACGTAGCTTAAATTAATTTGAAGATCACTGAGCTCCACGCTATCAAAAATCTTTTGATAAGGATTTCCTTACAAGTCTCCATGTGCTGAATACAACATTTGAGGGGAAGGACACCGACATATCTCTTATTTGCGTTATCCAGATAAACTAATTAACTAAATAAAAAATAGATCAGAACGGCTTTTCCTCAAACTTGAACAGTATCGGTACTCGAATGTGTTGTCTTGATTCCATTGTCGTTGTGCCCCCTGGCGCTGTTGGCACGGGTAGAGGTGACCTCAGAAACAAAACGAAACCACCATTACTGTGACGGCTGGCGCTGACGAGCTTGTCTCGCTGCTGCCGGCCTTTGTTGTACATAGACATCACCGAGTGCCTTTCTAACCCCTTCCCTTGCCTCCACTACATAATTTCATCTCGCTTAGTTGTCTGTTTCCAGGGACAAGAATCATGTTTTTTTTGTTGTTGTTTTTGTTTTTGGGTTGGTTGGTTTTGTTTTCCTTAGTGGCTACATTAGTGTCTGTCTAAACGTCTGTCAGACATGCATCCTCACTCTTTGGATAAACTCTTTTTTTTTCTATGTAAATATGTACATTTTTAAAAGTGGCTACCAGCAACACCATTGGGATATGTACAGTAGTACTGTGGCTCTTCTCCTGGTGCTCTGATTACCAGTGTGCTGGGTTGTACAGCTATTATTATTTACAGGTACTTGAACAATAAAGACATGTAATAAACCGGTAATCCATGCTCTCTTCTCGTTACTCAATCACATGCCATCTCAGAGCATTCGGGAGATCCTCCAGTGAATGTGACAGAACATACAACATAACATATTTTCAATATTCATCTTTAGCAATAATGAAAATGACATCAGTTTACCTACCTTAATATGTAAAAAGAAAACGTCGGAGTTGACCTTTTCCTAACCAGCCGATGAAGCCTTGTGCTGTGTCTCAACTTCACTTGCCTGCTGTCACCTGGTGGTGGCAGTCTTGGGCCTAGGTAGTCATATATCCACTCACACTTCTACTCAGTCTGTTATGAGGTACTCCACAGCTCTCGTAAGCAAGCGGACAGAATTGTTTTCCTGTGAGGAGTTCCATAGACTTTTGATAGCATGACGAGGGAGGTGGCTGCTGTTGCTGCTCTGACCTGTGAAAACTTGTGCTCTTTTAATTTGATATAGACTGGCCATTTCCAATCCATATCTCATACACAGTGTGTTATAAGTAGACACTGCAAATGCAGACATTCCATTGATAAGTATGGATATGTAAGCGTTTATCAATAATTAATGTATAATAGCAGTAATTTCACTTGGCATGTACACCACAAGAGACTCTCACACATGTTTAGGCCGGGGGGTACAAACCATCTCTACATATTATGTGCATTTTGAACTGTATTGTACTGTCTGCATCACCCAAATGTCTGTCATTTGCATTCTGCTTTCAACTTCTCTCTCTCAACAGGCAGAGTGCTCTAAACAGGGAGACCTCAGGTGTGCGAGAGGAGTTTAGAGACGCAGCTAAGGGGCTGGATCAGAAGAGTGCTGATGAAAAGCTGTGGGCTCCCATAGGCAGGTGGCATGCACACCTCTGATGGTTTTCAACACTGCCTCAAAGAGCCTCTCTAAAGCCCTGATGCCATCCTCCAGCTGAAGGGCTGCCTTTTCCTTCTTTCTTTCCTGCTTCTTTTGTGTGTTTGGACCAGACTTTGCAGACTATGTTTACAGACTGCATAGTATAGATGCTGTTTGAGGCTAGTCATATTCCCAGACAGGTGTTTATAGCTAGCTGTCTGCATGTTTACAGACTGCATAGTGGATGCTGTTTGAGGCTAGTCATATTCCCAGACAGGTGTTTTATATAGCTAGCTGTCTGCATGTTTTTGTCCACGGTGCACTCTTCTGGCGTGCAGTCCAATCATGGAGCCCGAAGGATCTCTGCTGTGTGCGCCCAAAGGGCCTTGCATGCACTGGGCTGGCAATTAATTCCGGAACACAATGTTAGGCTCGCTGCAGCTTAATTGAAAAGCAAAGACCATTAGAGTTGTCTAGTGAAGTACATAAATCAATACACGAGTATCAAGAAAAAAAGGAAGAAAGAAAGAAAATAATGAGGAGAAAGAAGCCTTCATAAGTGGAGGGTACACTTAGATGCAGATATTCTGTGTAGCCTAATTATGAATTCTGTAGTAATTTGGCATTTTCCCTTATAACCACAAACTGGGATTTTTTTCAGTATCATACTTCTTAAGTGTTGTGTTGTGCATAAAATTGCTTTATACTCTACATTACTGTAATTGTATCACAGTAATATAGAATATTGTTGTCTACATTGTTTTATATGCTATACTGCAATGATCCTTAGTCATTGTAGTTAGTAGTCTGTATAGAGATTGGTCGCAGTAAATTTTCCAACTTCTCGTGGGTATTTAATAAGCCTCTTTAGTAAGCTCTCTGCAAGTCGTTAAAAATAACGTACTGAAGCAAGGCTTTTAAATAAATCTCTCATTAGTGTTTACGGTCCTCCAGAATACCCTAACTTTCGAGACATTTCCTGTGAAATTCACTCTTGTGAAAATCTGTTTGTGTATTGTAACGACTAACAAAAACGTTACGCCAAAATAATTTCAAAGCACCAAACTTGAGACGAGAGAAGATGAGAAATACTTTATTCATCCTGAGGGTCACATGTTTTCCGGGAAGAGTAGAGGGAAATCTGGAAATGTATCTACATATTAAACTATGGTGATGACTAATATCCATAAAATCTATGGCTCTTCCTGAATACATCCGGTGAAATCAGCATACATTACATCCTGTGTATGATCTTCCATATCTTCAATAGAGGGAAATATCTCAACAGGAATTAGTTTAAAGTGTTAGTGGACAGAATAAACTCAATCATCACTATACAGTACGTTCTCAAGCCACTGGATTCCTAATGCCTTCATACAGCCTCTGGAACACTAGGCTATACTCTTTCTCCAGAGAAACAAATAAGCTTTGAAAATGTGTATTGTCACAATCTGTTAATGACAAACTGATCACTTTGTCCACAATGTTTAGACTTCAGTTTGAGGTACAATAATGGAAGTTTCAAGTCCTTCCAGTGTTGATTTAATGTAAATGTATAGTTAGCCCATTATGCTTTTTAGGGGCCCAAATCTACAATCCTCATGGTGGTCAGGTCACATTGTATTTTCTCTCGTTGGCCATGTTTTATTTTGCAGTGCTAAGTAACAAAACAGTGTCACCTTTTTTTTTTTTTTTTTACTCTTTTGTGAAGGCACCAAAACAGAACAATAGGTGACAAGGTGTCTGTACAGGCAGTGTTATTCCCAGAAAACCTTGCAAAATGTCAGCTTGTTCTAAAAGGAATGGTACACATACTCCTCTCTCTACCTCTGTATTACTCTCTCACACACACACACCTAACATAACATACATACAGAAGAGTAGCAGCTCAGGTCCAGGTGATGATTTGTAGTCTTGTCTTGCAGCAGCTAGCCATTGGGCATTTGCGAGTCAGCCAGATGAGTGATGGTGAATCCATAAGAACAGAATAGAAGAGAATCTGCATATCGTCTATCAGTGCTGACACATTTATATGCGATGTGTCACTTGTGGGTTCTTTTAGATGAAATTGTTCAAAGTAACCGTTGAACAACCATGACGATTGGTTCACTCATGACTTGTCACTCGCCACTTATCACATCTTCCTCTTAGCCTTATAGTCTTAGTACTGTTAGCAAGATGTGTTAGCTGTCAGACTGTTAGCAAGATGTGTTAGCTGTCAGACTGTTAGCAAGATGTGTTAGCTGTCAGACTGTTAGCAAGATGTGTTAGCTGTCAGACTGTTAGCTTTATAGGTTTTGCTTCTTTTCTGCAGAATCATTTGCCAGCGTTTTTGGTCCATGCACTGGGATCTCTCATGCACCTCATGCAGCTCTTCTTGTTCACACACAGATGCTAGCATGTTCTTTGCCACAAGCAGATGGGCTCCCCCTATTAAGTCAGGTTCTGCTCAAGGTTTCTTCCTGGAATATGGGAGTTTTTCCTTGCCACAGTTGCCATATGGCGTGCTTGTGGGGGGTAAGAGGGTTAAGGCTGCCAGTCTTATGACATGTCATTTTCTATATTTTTGATATGTTGCTGAGTAGATCATAAACAGCAAAGAAAAGTGATTGATAATGACTGACTGACTATTATTGTGCTACATGCTTCAAATGTAAAGCACTTTGAGCTGCATTCTGTGTATGAAAGGTGCTATACAAATAAAGCTTATTATTATTATTATTATTATTATTATTATTATTATTATAAGTGTGTCCACTTTTTCTGATAGGCCTACTCCTGACTGCATTCTCTGCACACAACAATGTGTTGCCTTGAAAGCTATGGCAATCCACAATCAGGAGGAGATACTGCAATATTTATGAAGTCAATCTCTATGGTAACCAGTCAGTTTTGGCTTTTGATGTAGATAAATGTCAGAAAAAGTCTCAGCTTAGTCTGGATAAAAGCCAGAAAAAACTCTAACATAGTTACATTTAGCTAATAAATAATCAGATAGCCTAAGTCTTAGTACTGTTAGCAAGGTAACTATTTTAAGGTAACTATTCTAAGGCAAATTACACATTTAACTAAGCTGCCATTGGCAGTAGCAGTAGCAGATAGCATGTATGGTCATCTGTGACAGAGATAATGTTTATGTCCACTGTTTGTTTGTGATGATTTTTCTTCTTCTTCTTTTAGGTGGGAATCCATCAAGTATTAGCCTAGAAATCTAGACGCACCCTAGCGGCAGCCAGGGTAGTCTAGCAACTCTCCGTTGGCTTGCGAGCTGGAAAAATGAAACTTCTATCAGGCCAATCACATCGTGTATAGAGTCACAGCGTCGGTGTCAAGGGCGGGCCATAGGGGGCCAGGTTAATGTTAATAAAATAATAATTTGGCCTTTGTTAAAACGATGCACAAATTATTAGCCAATTATTTTGTTCATATTCACTCAGACTTGTGGCATTATAGGTTTCTGCATTAGGTCTACCGTTGGAACAAAATAAACCCAGAGAGTTCATTGATATGTAGGCCTATTTTATTCTTGTAGGCTATATGAGAAAAGGCCAAGAGTGTCTTAAGCACTGTTTTATTTTATTTCGGTATTGTCTTACCTCAACAAGGCTACAGCTCCATGAAAACAATCAGATATAACTCTAAAAAATCTATAAAGTCTATAAAAAAATATGTTGTATTTGGCTGCTGTGTTTGCTTGAAATGTAGACTATTATTTTTTCATTTCAATACAGTATATGAAACAAACCTCAGTTTAGATAATCATATTCATTTTTTTGCCTAATTGACAACCATGACCATGATAACTGATAATATAAAATGAATGTGCACCTTGAGCAAATGCTAAAAAATCTTTCAGAATGCTTTCCATTCTTGAACTGCATCGAATTGCATCGCATTGAATCGTACTGAATCGTTTTTTATGAACATGTATTGTTTCTTGTATCGAATCGTGCCGATGTATCTAGATGCGAATCGTATCGTCTTTTACATGAGAGATTCACACCCCTATTGAACACTGATGTTGAACACTTAACCTATTCAAAATTAAACATGACACGGACTGACACGTGTAACTATGCTACTGGTGATGTGCGCAAATTGCGCGACGAAGATGGATTCTGCACACTGGGACACTGTTGCAGTGAGTGCCACCGATACATTTACCACCACTCCTGCAACGCCAAATGAGCATAAATCTTAATCTTAACCTGCTTCTTCCAGAGAGACATTTTTGGATGTAGTGACAAAAAGCCTATCATGGACCTGGCTGGGAAATGCGACAGTTGTGGAGTCGGCATTCGTAGCCTGTCACTGCAAAACAGTACATCTCCAAACTCAAAAACAGTAGACTAACAGTCAATAAAAGTGGATGGTCAGAGCAGTACAAAATACTAAAAGCCATACCGAGTGTCCTGTTCGTTTTTAAACTTTCCATCACAGTTGGTGCATCTACCTAGCCACTTTGTAAATGTGTTAGAATTTGTTCTGTACTTTAAAGAACATTTTGAGCGATCACATAGCGTGCAATGTTGCGATATTAGTAGGCCTAGGCCTATAGGTGCAATTTAGCCTGGCGAGCCAGACCCACATTATAATGTAGGGTCTGGGCACTCACCGTTCGCAGTGCTCAGTCCGAGGGGCGGCATAATCAGTTGTCTTTCAAATTCCCTCTGAACGCAATAGATAGATAGATAGATACTTTATTGATCCCCAGGGGAAATTCAAGGTCTCAGCAGCATACAGTACATACAACACAAACACATTCTTTAACAGCAGAAGAGTAATTAAAGTATATAATATAAAAACACAACTAAGCAGTAAGGACAGTAGAAGATAAAGAATATGCTAAATATACTAAAATACAAATTATACTAACACTTAATACAATATATAAAAATATACTAAAATACAAATAACAAAATTACAAATTATACTAACACTTAATCTAAATCAATTCTAAATAGGATAGGACGCAATAGGATATTTGTTTTCAAGTAGCAGGGAATTCAAGCCAAACCGTTGCAACTCTGCCATCAATCATTATGTTAAGCCCACCAAACGACTCTATACACGATTTCAAAGGCCTCATTAAGTTTCGATTTCTGGAGCTCACAAGCCAACGGAGAGTTGCTAGACTAGCCCTGCGCTAGGGGCGCGTCTAGATTTCTAGGCTAGGTGCAATTTGCTTTTGAGCAGGATCTTACAAGAATATTTTGAAATGAAAGACACAGTGAAGCCTATAGCCTAGGCTTATAGTGGTGAGTATGTTATAGCCTATTTACTTGTATTGTAGCCTATGCAATGCTATTCTATTAAAATTATTGTAACGTCGGCGCACAAGACAATGTTAGCGTTCGCCCACGCAGGGCATGCTGGGATACGGGGGTGAACATTTGGGGGTTTATGTCTGTATTTCTCCTTAGTTTTGAGTGTAATGTTAGCGTTTTGTTAGCGTAACATGTTAACCTTTTAGTTCTCCCTCGTGTGTGATCCTCTTTGTGTGGGGCTGCGTCCACCCCTGTATGTGTAGCGTGTGTGTGTAGGGCAGACCGGGTATGGTTGTAACATGGGGGGAGTTGTAACATCATCGCCATCACCAATTCCACCAATCAGGGATAAGATATGAGCCATGTGACAGTTTCTGACTGCTCAGACGTCCTTAACGATCACACATGACATTTTCAAGTTGTTAGTGCCATTTATCCTGGAGTAAGGAGAAAACATCTGAGGTAAGAAAGTAACTTTTTTTTTTTTAGATTTATTTTTTTCTAGTGCTTTTACCATTGTAGATACAGTTGTATGAGTTACATCAGGTAAAACTATAGTTTCTCTAGTTAAGAATGGTGTAGCTCTCTCTTGCTAATGTCAAAGCACCATGCTAATACAGCTAGCTAAACAATGGATGACAGTGGTGGGGTAGGTTGTAACACAATTTTTGAATATGTTACAACTTGTGGAATGGGGCTAGTAGACCCATTTAATGTCTGTTTAATTTCATCTTTGTGTGTGTGACTGTTCAGCCCTCTCTCTCTTTCCATGAGAGACACAAATACATACACACACAAAAGTATAAACGCTGTGGTTTTTATATTTAGTTTAAAACGTTAATATGATCTCCATTCTCTATGTGAAGAACGGATTGTATGGTATACAATATGTTGGTGAATCTATTTTCACACCCTGTGTACCCTGTTATGCAATAAATCAGTATATCAAATGGAATTCCATTGTTTTTCTGCATTTTTTTTACCTGTTACAATCTACCCCAGTAGTGGGGTAGGTTGTAACAAAGGTACACACTGTATTTGTCATAATCTCTCATAAATTCTCTAATATAGTTGAAGAGATTTAAATGGTTGCCACTTGTAGTAGACAAATGTGGGTACTTTGCCAAAAAGTTCCAGAACTGTAGCTTTAAAAGAAATGGTAGTTTTAGGTGCTGAAGAAAAATGTGTTACAACCATACCCGGTCTCCCCTACTTGACGTGCTCCGTGTGTATAGTGTCTGTGTCTGTGTCCCTGCTCTCGTTCTCAGCTAATAAACCTTTTGAATGGACAGCTGTGAGTGTCGCTATCAATTCGTTATATTATATTAGGCTGTTATAACCATTGCGTTCTAGTCTATTTAACAGTTATGTCTTTGCACAGTTTTCCCCAATGATTATATTGTTTCAGTTAACCAAAAGGCTGTAGGCTGATGCTCTGTATTATTTGGCAATTTTGGAAAAGTAACTAATAAAAGTGAGGTGAGGTGCTGTCAGTGCTCATAGCCCCCCCACCCGTTGCTCTCTGGCGCTGACCCTGTAGAGTCGGCGACGGTTCCGCGTGAATTTCCTGCTACTTGAAAACAAAGAAGATGAATAAGCTTTTTTTTTAAATTGGCAAAAGTTTGATCAACTAGCCAACTAGCTCCGCTGGTGGGAAAATGCATGGGACTCATGAGTTGTAGTGCTATCCTATTGCGTACAGAGGAAATTTGAAAGACAACCGTTTATCCCGCCCCTCGGATTGAGCAGTGCCAATGGTAAGTTCCAAGACCCTACATCTTGATGTGGGTCTGGCTCGTCAGGCTAATCAAGTACCTCTTCTCTGTCTCACCGTTCAATTAGGGGAGAGCGGGATAAGTTAGGGGTAAGATGAGCCACTCCTTTTTTCTAGGAAACCGTAAACATATTTAATCATGTGACAGAGAAGAGAGATTGTCATTCCTTACTATCTGTGGAAACTAAGGTACCGTACATGGCAAATGTGGTAAGAAATATATGAGTAATATATATGCTCTCCAAGTGGATTCCATTCATGTCCAGAGTTAGAGCGATTTAGAGAAAATGTGAATATAACAACATTCAAAAGCATTACACCTAAATTAGTGCCCTTATAAGCTATGATGTGAGGGCAAAACAAAATCATGAGTGTTACCATAGCTTGTTGTGAGAAGCATTTTCTTTCAAAATGGTGGTTGTGGGGTAAGATGTGCCAGGGCTGAGGTAAGTTGAGCCAGCAAACTACTTGAATTGCATCCATTATTTTTAAGTTTGCCTTGATTTTGTGAACTCATTCTATATGGTTCCTAAGAGCTAAAGAGACATATGGGGGAAGTTGTGCCACGAGACCAACATTTTTGCAGAGAGCATATCTCTTTACCCTTATAAAGTTATCAAAGAGTTTTTGGTTACAGAAGTAGTAGAAGACTTTACATTTTTGTTTGGTGTGAGGATTACAAAACAAAACCTCTTTGACACATTAGAATGATGAACAATGTAAAAAAGGACTCATCTTACCCCACTCTCCCCTACATACAACAGAGAGCAGATCAGTGATTGAGCACTTGTGTCCAGCACGAATGACTGAATCTCACAGAGCTCTGTGGTACATGATGTGTGTGACTCAAACTACAGCACTGCATTACATTGCCTATTGTCCACGCCACAGCCTGGTAGCAAACTCAGCTGCACAGTATGTACATACACGTTGCATGACTCACTTCCACACTACATAAGTCTCGTCAGTTTGAAAAGGCCTGCAGGGCTTTTAGCTAGAGGAAAAAAAAATATCTCCATCATCACTTTTGGTGTTGGAGGTGTGAAGAGTATTCTAACCTACTGTTAAGAAAAATACTCCTCTCAGTCAGGCTGTTCTGTTCCCAAGGTTGCTTCAGGGGGGTCTTTCTGTGAGTATATGCAAAACCAAATAGAGGGAGAAGTCCATGTGATGCTGCCTGCCAGGGGCTGGAGGGAATTATTTTCAGATGAATCCAGGAAACAGACAAATCTACATATGAACTTATCTCCAGGTACTAGGTTCAATCTAACAGAAAATGCTAAATTGAGCTGCATGTAGGCTACTTAATATGCACAATACGTAATGTCACTTAGGGAGATAAAAAGGGATGACAAAGTGCTTCTTTTATGCTACAACAAATTGTATCGTGTATTTGGGTGAGTAACATTTTTGGGGGTGAGTTCTTTTAACTGACAATGAAAGCACCCCTGTCAGACACACGACTCCAACAATGAAATCCCATTGCCATCTGCCAGACGGTGCCCTTGCGGAGACGGTGCCAGGGTAGCTGCCACAGCATTTGCATGTGTTCCCACAGTACTCAGCTGCAGACTGAACAAGCAATCAGCCACAGTGACTAACTGTCTCTTAAATGATGACATTTGGGATCTGTGGTTGTTGGGCATTACAGCAAAACAAATTGTCAGAAAATGTTAGGCTACACACAAGTCTCACAAGTGTATCTCCTGCTGTGCTAGACACTGTATCAATAATGACTAATGAGATGAGCTTAATAAATGTGGGTGAAGAGACTGAATGGCGCAGATGAGCATGTTTTGTTAAAAAGCACTCAGTTCATTGGTGAAGCTAGATTAAAACAAATTGAAAATCAAACATGCTTGAGCTGAGAAAGGACTCGCATCACTAGTAGACATGTTCTCCACATGTCCATATGCTCCTACTGGAGCCAATTATTTTCACAACACCCTTCACTGGAAAAATATCTCATATCTAATTCAATTAGATAGCAATTGACTACATATAAGTAAGCCTAATACATGTTGTTTTGAAAAGGATGTTTTTTTTTTTTATTTGAGCACTAAAGGTTTTGGTTTGAAAAGATTACTTTAAAATTTAATCCATTACTGACTACAGATTTCATGGCAATTTTTGTAATCAGTAACGTAATCAGTTGGATTACCAAAAACATGTAACGTAATCTGATTACTTTAGGATTACTTTTAGATTACTTCAATAAATATGTCCCTTAAGTAAAAGACACCACCACTGAATTGATGAAAGAATTCTCATTCTATTTTTCTCTTTATTATTTCATAACATCTAAGAAATATCTTTGCTCTGAGTAAAGCATTCCTGTGTGAATTAACTGATCTTTTCCTCCAAAAATCTTAAAGTAGCCCCTTGTTTTAGTGTTACCATTTACTTTGAGGTCACCAGGTCCCATTGTCTGAAAAACACCCAAAACTAATACATTTCTATAGCTATTCTCCACTTTGGGGGTGGTGTTTTGGTGGTTGAAATTTTCACCCCATCCCAAAATTGATCACTTAGTCATCATGGATGTGATCATGGATCACTATTCTCCAAACATGCACAACTCAGCTTAACCTTTATAAGGGCACACCTGGACACTGAATTTAGCTTTCGCTGGATTTTTTTGACCCAGGGACATGGCCTGAGATTGAATGACACCATGTCCATTTCAATTGTGGGGTTGAGAAAATTATTCTTTGGGATGTTTTTCAACCAGGGGGACCTGGTGACTTTCTCAAAGTAAACGGTAACACTAAAACAAGAGGCTACATTAAGATTAGGAGGAAAAGATCAGGCAGTGTGCCGAGAGACCTGCCCCAACAGTATGTAAGTTAGTAAGTATAGATACTCTTTTGATCCCGTGAGGGAAATTTGGTCTCCCAATCCGTGAATTAGTGAAACACACAGAGCACACAGTGAGGTGAAGCACACACCAACCCGGAGCAGTGAGCTGCCTGCTACAGCGGCGCTCGGGGATCAGTGAGGGGTTAGGTGCCTTACTCAAGGGCACTTCAGCCGTGGATGTGGGCATGGGAGAGCAGTGCTCAACCACTTCCCCCGCCCACATTTTTTCTACTGGTCGGGGATCGAACCAGCAAGCCCGAAGCTTGTCAAATTAAAAGATAGCTAGGCTATCATAAAAAAGTTGCATTGTTTGCATGATAAAATGTAACCAGGTAATCCCCAACAATGTAACTGTAATCTGATTACACCATTTTTTTTATTGTAATCTGGGCTGATTATAGTTACTTGATTTTTGTAATCTGATTAAGTAATCCAGATTACATGTAATCCGTTACTACCCAACCCTGTTCATTTCCATGTAATCAACTAGAGTCAAGGTTTTCCTTGAGTATATAATTTAATACATTTTTCCTAATATAAGTAAACTAATATAAAACTTACACAAGTACTATCATATCAAATGAAGGCAGAACTGGATAGCCCTAACTGTCTTGAGAAAGTAACACAAAGCATGTATGTACTTGTCCTAAAATAGCCCAGGTCACTGAGCGTTAGTCATCTACAGTCAAGGCTCATTGCTAGCTTTGCGTTATCACATTCTGAAATCTCAGGTGTGCGAGTGCTCTTTGATGGCCTTGCCAAGTTTCCTTCCTACTGAGCTCCAGTCAGCTTTGAGCTTGTAGCGTGCAATCTGTCCAGATATCTCAGCTGGCCCGAGTGTCTGTAATCACGTCACGTAACAATTGAATTCCATTTCCCCCACCTGAGAGTTCCCTATTTGAGGAGCATAGCTCATTTGAATTTCCATCTTTCCCCATCCATCTCTGGGAGTGCACTGAAGAGCCTGGCTGTCTGATGAGGAAGCAATGCTTTGTTCCACAGCCAATGAGGATGCCCTTTCGTCCCCCTTCTCCATTCTCATCTGTGGCTCACCCTTCAACTTGCTAATTACATTACATTTAGCAGAGACTTCTTGACCAAAGTGACTTACATATGTCAGCTATATTACAAGGGATCATATTGTCCCCAGGTACAACAGTGGAAGCCGGGAATTGAACCGACAACTGCACGCTAGCCCAGCTCCTTAACCACTACACTACCACTGCTAATCTCAGCAGCCTTGCTCCATACAGTACAGACAATACTGTGCAGTCGTCGCTTTATGTCAGGCCCTCTTCACAGCACCCCCATGACTTCTCATTTGTGCCTGTGAAGTGATCATCTCTTCTTCCAGCCTGGAGTGTTGTATTGTGTTCTGCTCTCTTCCTCACGGGCCTGGAACTGCAATAAGGCAATAGACCCTTTCAACAACAAAAACAAAAACAATGCTTGAACGTTCTATTTGGGCCCCAATTTACTTCCTCTGCATTAAGATAACATTTGGAATGTTAAAAAGGAAGTCTTGTGGGGCCAACTATGATGCTGATAATGGAACCCTCTTGAAAGGGTCCATAGGCAACAGCTCCTCTTGTCTCTTGGCCCCCCTGACCTCAGTTCCACACGGTTTTTAAATGTTACAGTCAAGTTAGTTCAGCCAGTGCAGAGCATTGTGATTCGTTGGTATGTCTGGTCTGCAGTTCCTTTCCAATACACTTTTTGGTCAAATTCAGGGCTCTTTGTTTGTTCAGTGAGTCCACTAAAAAAAAAAAACCCTCTGGACTTTATACCCAGTCATGGCTCTGTAAAACTGAAACAAACATGTTGGCTCAGAGTGACAAAGGCATTAACAATTTACACACTGCCTCAAAAGCATGGATGGGAGAGGTTTGAATATTACGCACAAATAGCCTTTCACCAAAATCGAAGAGTGACATTTAATGACACTGACTAATGTGACCAAACAGACTTCAAAGCACTGGTGCCCTACTCCTTCTTGCTGGGGTCAATCTCGTTCGAGGGTTCACAGGATCTTGATCTCTCACAGGCACTCCAATATGAATAATTCAATAACATTCAATCCTTCTCAGATAAATCAGCCATTGGCATCTTGCTAATTAACATCTTGTTACTTAAAAACAACCGACATTCTAATACGGAACATAATTATGGAGTGGGATTCCTTCCTTCCCTTGTTCCTTAGTGATGCATCCCCCCTCACCCCCACACACAAACACACACACACTCATACTGACACAGACAAACAACAAACATACACAAACAAACAAATACACCCCAATATCATGAAAACACCCGCATCCTGTCAATCTAGTGCGCCCCTAACTGGGCATTCATCTGGCCCTCTCTCCACAGACCATGAAATATTGATGCCACAACGCAGGATCTCCAGCAGTGGAGGTCATAGGGCCACAGCTCTGGCCTGGAGCTAATCAATGTTTTTAGAATAATCGTGTGCGCCACTGTTGCTGCTGTTGTTAGCAATCACCATGTCAATATTTGATCATGCTTCACACACACACACACACACACACACACACACACACACACAGTTTACCCCCTGTCCGATACTCAGGATGCCATGGCAGCAAACAAGTTGTAGCTCCTGCTGTACATCTGTGTTGTGTTATTGTTGTTTTCTTGAGTCATTTCCCCTGCTTCTCCTGGAAACCCAGCATACACACACACACACACACACACAGACACAAATACAAAGATACTTGCATACCCCCAAGTATGTGGAAACATCTTCTAACATCACCTAGCCCTTCTGTCTGTGAAATATTGATGCCACAGCATCTCAAGAGGCAATAGTAAAACACAAGACCACAACATGCTTCACACACACACACACACACACTCATAAACACACAGTGCCCCCCCCCCCCACCCCCTCACTGCCCGGAGGCTTGGATGTATCAATGTGACGAGAACAAATTTAGACTCATGCTCACCGCATTTCTTGGTTGAGTTGAGTCCATCCTGTTCCGTGTGCTTGGTTGCTGGGCAGGCTTGAACATGCCTGAATAGAATATAAACTAGTCGCAGGTTCAGGCGCCATTCTTGCACTTCCAATGCATTGTGATTTGAAGGTTTCCTTTAGGTTACCACACAAGCAAAGCTAACCCCTCTTAAGTTATTCACCATTATGGATACACTTTGTTTAATCGTGCTCGATGAGTATACTTTGCGTAAATTTATGATGTGATTTCAGCACATTCTATGCCTTAGATGTCAAAAGATTCTGTGTTGCCATGACAACGGCACTGTTATCCATTACGCTGATCAGTGTTTAAGTGATCTTGCATGCATATGTTTATACACATTACTGTTGCTCTCATGCTCTAATCACCATGCATGTGTTTATACACATTATTGTTGCTCCTATGCTCTAATTAGCAAGTTTAGAAGAGGATGTTATCAATGTATGGGCAAAATGAACAGCACTGACTCCTTCCTCAGGGGTTTGCCTTCATTATTGGCCTGGATGATAAATTAGCAGCCCTCCAATAGGTGTTGCACGCAGAGAAGTAATCAATCCAAGGGGCTGAGAAATGAACTCGGTGGCCGCAGAATCGTTACACATTCTCCTTGTTTTCAATAGGAGGAAGAGAACAACTCTTGCAGATTAGATCAGTGTGCATGTTTGAAAAAGGAGCTTGCACAACAATACACAAATATGAAATATATATTTTCTGGTAAAAATGTCATAATTTTTCAGTGTATTGATATGTGGTTCAAGATTAAGACTAAGAATACTTGCTGTTTGTATTAATTAATAGGCCTAACTCTGTAAATAGTAAATATGAACAATGTTGCTTAATTTTATACAATTATAAAGAGGTTATTGCTTTTTTCAAGCAGGCATTTACATCTGAAGGGAAAGCATAAGAGGAAAAGATGAAAATGCAGTGGCTCTAGGATCAGTGATTCAGAAGTACTCAGGGTCAGGGTAATCCAAGGTAATTGCAGTCAATTGATTGATATACTCCCTGTCTGCCCTTCAATAGAACTGTTAAGCCTGAATGGCTGCCATACAATTATCCATATGATCATATGATCTGATGGAGGCCACCATTATAGCCAGTGCCGGTTCAGACCTCCATAAGCAAAATCCTGCTAAGGGACCCTCCAACCTGAACTCCAACCTGAGGGCCAAATTGTAACCATATTTTTAACAGTCGCATCTGACACCTCAGTGCTCCCAATACAATCATCCCGCCCCATTTTGGATGTCTACGGAAATTACCAAATTACAGTTTTAGGGCCTGGGCTGCTTGCTTTTGATGCTTACTGTACATATCCCTTTACAAAAAATAACTGCAGTTTTTTCAGTAGCCTAAGTACAGTTCAGTTATACTACAGTAGGCTATAGTGCAGTAGTCTAGTTTTTTCATGCCCAAAATACTGCATTTCTTCAGTAAAGTACAGTACTATGCAGTACATTGCCATTTGTTGTGTTCAAAATGCTGCATAAAAATGCAAATATTTCCTCCAAAACGGCAGTTTTGATACTCAGAAATCTGCAGTTTGACACTTAGTAATGCAGTTATTTTTTTGTAAGGGTCTGGTTGTGCTTAGCCTACTGGCTGAGGCTGACTGTTCCTTACCTGTGTTTGTAGTAGGTTATTTGCCGACGACATAGGCTACTGAACTGGCTCCCCCTGATTCCTTTCAATATTTTTTCAAACATAGACTATTTTAAACAATCCTTTTAATACTTCATATGGGCCTAATTTACGTTGTGCATCTATTGTCCAGTATACAGCACAGCAAATCAAAGTTAATACATTAGGCTATCCATTTTGCATACGTTCAGTTGTAGGCTATAAACCAACTAAAGCTTGACTGAAATATTGTAAAACCATTTACTTCTTTTAAAAATGTATGGGAAGAGTGAAAATCACCGATTAGTTTCGACGGGTACTGTGTTTCTGCTGAAAAACTGGTTTCATCCCGAGCTGCACGTTATTATGAACGCATTTAAAGGAGAATTCCGGTGTGATATTGACCTAAAGTGTATTGAAACATGATACCGAGTGTGAACGTATGTCTCATAGCCCATCTCGACTTGTCCCCTGCACTCCAAAATCTGGCGCTAGTTAGCCGATGCTACCAACAACTTTTTCAGTAGTGGTGCTTCGGCATCGGGCTAGCCATGCAAATAAATCACTGTTTTACACCCATTTACGAGGCTCAATGTATCTCCACACTTCATTGGTAGACTTCCTAGGGCCCTGACATTTAAAACGAGACATTGATAACTTTGAAAAAGCACTGGTAGTTTACTTACAAGACGATTTATACAGACAGTATCTTCACTGAATTTAGTCACGATAAGTCGAGCAACGAGTAAGAATGAACAGGTATGATAAGGGATCAGATTCCAAAAATAATTCAGTGGAAATGCATGGATTCCAGTTTCTTCCAGTAGCAGCAACTGGAATCCATGCATTTCCACTGAATTATTTTTGGAATCTGATCCCTTATCATACCTGTTCATTCTTACTCGTTGCTCGACTTATCGTGACTAAATTCAAGATGGCTGCAAATGCTAAACTTCGTGAAGATACTGTCTGTATAAATCGTCTTGTAAGTAAACTACCAGTGCTTTTTCAAAGTTCTCAATGTCTCGTTTTAAATGTCAGGGCCCTCGGAAGTCTACCAATGAAGTGTGGAGATACATTGAGCCTCGTAAATGGGTGTAAAACAGTGATTTATTTGCATGGCTAGCCCTATGCCGAAGCACCACTATTGAAAAAGATGTTGGTAGCATCGGCTAACTAGCGCCAGATTTTGGAGTGCAGGGGACAAGCCGAGATGGGCTATGAGACATACGTTCACACTCGGTATCATGTTTCGATACACTTTAGGTCAATATCACACCGGAATTCTCCTTTAAAGATGCGGTTATATAAATGTAGCCAGTCGCCCGCATTCAAAAAACGGAATATGCGATTATATTTCACAACTTTGCTATAGCCTACTGGGACTGGGAAAGGCTGGCAACCAAGCCGCAGACAGATTAGGGGATTCACTGCCCTGTTAGGTAGGCCTAGGCTAGGACAGCAACATGCGCTGGAGAGATATAGGCTACTGTATGTTGACATCAAACCATGGAACAAACACAAGTTTACCCGAGTGTCGTTCTCATTCAGTCATGTTCACTCGACCTTAACCAGTGGGTCATTCTCAGATGGTGTAATCTATCCAAACCAATCTCCAATCACCTGTCTCAGGAACTTATTTGGAGGCCACTGCCTTTATAAAGGTGCACCGCAAGAAACTAGCTCTCTTGCTATTATTCAGCGATCATGAAAACTCGGACCTACACTTGAAGACCCCAACCTGCCAGTGAGTTACAGCTCACCAAACAAGCCAGACTCCAAACTTCCCTGCCCGAGCCTCTCCAGCTTCTCCCCATCTTGGCTCAAAGCAAAACCAACAAAGAGCCTTCTTCAAGGTTACTGCATCAAGCCTTTCTAAAGGCAGCATATATTCGAAATGACAGAAGTAAGTATAGCAGCAGCATGGCCAGCATACAACCAGCATACAGCCAGGCTATCCCTGCATCAGACCAGCATGTCTCATGCGACTCTTAGTGAGGCTTCCTGCCATTCTTCGCCCATACTCTGGAATTCTGGCTATTGAAAGCGGTGATGCACTAGTTGACATTTCTCCACTTTCACAAGAGTTAGTAACACTAAAACAAGGGGCTACATTAAGATTTTTGGAGGAAAAGATCAGGCAGCCTGCCGACAGACTTGCCCCAATAGGTGACATTGGACCTTTAAACCACACAATGTTGACAAGAAATGGTTACCAGAGAAACAACATTTTAGAGTGGCCCAACCAGAGAAGAATAGTTCCTGCCTCAAAACCCCGGATTGATACTAAAAAGGTGCAGTCTAGAATCATTGTGGAGACATGGAGAAGCTTGGTAGGTATTATAAGAACCATTTTAAGAGCTATGAATGCAAATAAAAATGTTTCCACTGATTATTTAAAAAGGGTATGAATAATTTTGGACATGCCATTTTTCATAAAAAAAACGCTTCTTTTTTTGATTCCATGTTTCTACACATTGTCTTACAACCTTTAGCAATGTGTCAGTGTCATTTTCATTCAGAGCAAACAAATTGGTCAAGAGAAAATCAACATTAAATCAATATTTGCCAGGGGTATGAATAATTTTGTTCTTAACTGTACATAATATGCCATGTAATGTAATGTAATGTAAATAAGTACTAGTTAAGTATGGTAGGAGAAGTTGTAGAAGAGGAGGTAGAGGAGGGAAGAGAGCTGGTCAGAGAACTAGTTTCTTGTCTGGCCAGCGAATAAATACCTCAGATGGTTAATTGGAGATTGGTTCAGATCGATGACATCATCTGAGAATGACTTCTCATTGGTTAATGTCTCGTGTTTCCCTTCAGAGAACCCAGGGATGGATTACTGCACGGGCCTACCGGGCCCAGGCCCAGGGGCCCAAGGGGTCAGGGGGCCCTGAAGCCCAAGCCTTTGCATGGAATCATTGCCTCAATATCAACAAATCAGGATGTAGGCTATGAATCTGACTGAATTTAGTATTGGCCATCCCCAAAATGGACCAGAATACAGGAAATCACATCAAACAAATTATTAAATTTCTGGGGGAGGACCCCCAAACCCCCCCTCCCACATATACGACAATTAGTGGGGGGCCCTTAATACATCTGGGCCCAGGGGCCGAAAGTTCATAATCCGCCCATGAGAGAACCAAAGTTACATTCATAACCATGCGTTTGCCAGGAAAAATATAGATTAGAAACTCAAATGTAGAGTTCTCTATAGGGAATGAATTGAATGAATTATTTTCATTCACTCCACTCACTTCTTACTTACTTCGACATGCATGAATTATCAATGCATGTTCCAGTATATTTAGCACAACTGTGGGATTGAAGGTTGGTGACCCCACCTCCTGCTCCACCATCAGATCATTTGCAGATGTACGGCTGTGAGAGACCTCGGGTTAGTATGGGTGCAGAGATGGGCGCTAATGGTTACATTCATGCAGAAGAACTGCTCACAACACAGGCAACACAGTAAAATGGGTTGGGTTTCATTTATTATTATGTTTTTACGTTTTTCCATTGTAAATGGGGCTTCATGCGGTATAATGTCTCTATATGTAGTAACCCATTTGTTTTGTCAGTTATGATTATCTTGTGCATGCAAGCTTTGAAGGTTATCTTAAAACTACTAAATGTATAGGCCCACTATAACTATAACAACTTTGTATAAATATCCATTATGATAGGCCCCCCCTCCTCCCTTGATCCATGTCACACACTTTTTGTTTAATTTTTATTTTCAAAAAGAACCAAGCCACTCTACATTCGACTTGTCGGTCTGCTGTGACTCTGTAGCAAGTACGACATTGTCCTGACTATTTCCCATTTCCTCTCATATCCTCTCTTCATTCTACTCACTGGGCTCAGAGCAGCCTTCATATCCCAGCTCTCACCACTACCATCACTTCCATCATCCTCCATCACATCTACAAGGACAGAGCCCTCTGCAAGCATGCAAGCATCACATCTACAAGGACAGATCACATCTGTCCTTGTAGATGTGATCACAGCAAGCATCACATCTACAAGGACAGTGTGGACATGTGATCACAGCAAGCATCACATCTACAAGGACAGAGCCCTCTGCAAGCATGAAGCATATTTTGCAGCATTTTGAAGCATAGCCATAAACAGTTGAGTGTTGGTATGCTTTTTTTAGCAGTAATTCCCTTTTTTGTAGCAGTAATTCACGGTTTCTGGCTGAAATATCCATCTTTCACTCCTACACAACACTGGTTTGTGTAATTGAAATCATAATTGTTTTTTCCTGATCACGCTTGCCCGAGAACACACCTATACCCCCCCCCCCCCACACACACACACACACCAATCATTAAACTTCAATACTTGAGGCCCATTGCTTTCCTGAATACTTCAGAAGTGACACAAAAACAGCTGTCTTGTTTTGAAGCACACAGAACAATACTCTTGAGCTCTGGATGGATTATGCCTCTTGCTTAAATCATCCATCCCTGAAGAGCTGTCAGCAGAACAGCCATGGGCATAGCACTCATTCATTAGAGGAATTAATTTAATGATTTTTTATTGGCCTAAAAGCCTGCTTAATGTAGCCACTACCAAAGGTTTTTCTAGAGGAAGAAAAAAAAGTACTGAAAGTAGCCTACTGATCAAGCCATGTTAGGAAAATTAAATCAACCATGTCCCAAGGGGTTGTTCATTTGCTATGCATGTATTTGCATCTTCATTAATCAGCCTTTAGTAAATATTCTGCAAAATCATCACATTAAACAAGACTGCAAATTAAATGGCTTTTTCAAACAACAAGAAATATAGCCTACTGTTAAAATACAATAACATATTTATGAAGATTTTTTAAGAATGTTTTCTATTTTTGTATGTATTCTGATTTTTATTTGGTTGTTTTAAACAACACTAATGTTAGCCTAATATATACAAAATAAGGCATGTGAGCTGGGAAATACTGGGATTTTATTTTGTCTTGCATAAAATATTGGAATTCAGTTTTAGTTTTTGACACCAGAAGCTACTTACAACCCCTTTTGTAGGAAGCTGCATCACAAACTGTCTGTTTAGAGCACCACTGCCGCAGGCAACTGAGCTGCAAAATCAAGTTTGCAATTTTGCTGGAAGCCAGCACTATAGGATTCAAGCGGATCCTCAAGCCATGTCACTTTAGCTTACTTCATCCTCCTGGCAAAGCCTTGGTGTATTCAAGTCAGTGGCGGTCCTGCTGAGATGCAATGGAGGAGCAGTTGAAATCATTCACTCCCCCATACAAACTTCTAGCCTCAGGCCTCTTCAGGCTTTTGAAGGAGATGACACCATTTTCCTTGAGTGAGCTATAATAATTTGGGAGTAGCTAGGATGCAATTCATGAAAATTGGGCACTTCTGGACAAGTTTTTGATTTTTGGCAGGGTGTTAGGTATAAGGTTTTCAAAAATCCATGGATACAAGTTGGGGTGGTCCCCCTAGTGGCAGTTATCCATAAAATCCAAAATGGCCCCCGCCGAAAAGAGAAAAGGTTATATCTCAGCTTCCTTTAGTCTTAAATTGTTGTATAATGTATTTTCTCTACTTTGTTTGATACAAGGAATCCAATTTTGATATGTTCTTCTTATTTTAAGTCCATTTCCATGTAGTGTTATAGTCATATATAGCTCATAAACTGTCAATATATCTGAAAAAGTCACATTGAAATACTCAGGTCCCTAGACCCATATTTTTACCTCCAAGGTATGCTTTTCTTTGTTGATTGGACTGGTCACTATCACTATAGTGTCAAAAATCACATGTTGTGACCAAAAGGACCATTGTTGAGGACCCATACAGGCTACCACTCAGCTACAGTAGAGGAGTGAGCATCCCTTGCTGGCATCTAGATAGATAGATAGATACTTTATTGATCCCCAAGGGGAAATTCAAGATCTGTCTTCTGTCAAGCATCTTCCAGATCTGTCCAATATGGCACCCAGACTTTGGTTCTGTCATTCCATTCCCAACCCCACTCACTGGGGTCTGAAATCTCTGGAGTTTTGGAGAGGACTCCGTCAGACCCGTCAACCTGACTCCGCCAGATAGATTGCTTCGCATTTGCTCCGCATATCCATCTGGGAACTTTCCGTTGGAGAATGTTTGGGAATGGGGCGAAAATACTGGTTAGCTGATTGGATAAACCATCTGTCTATCACCACCTATGTTGGACGGTCCAAATCAACCAATCAGATAAATGAAGCGTTCACATGATGTGACATTGTATCAATAAGTTGGCAAAAAAAAAGCATGGATTGCGTGGGCAGCTACCCAGAAGTCACTGACACCCTCATTCTGATCACCAAGACCCAACCAGCTGGGTCCTCACACTGGAATCAGTGCACATGCAAGTTCTCAAATGCTGGACTGTACTCATGTATAGTAAGAACTGCGGTGTCGAGTCAGTCAATGAAACCCGGAAGCTTCTTTTCACTCATGGCCTCAAGTCCCTGGATTCTATCCCCCCGACCCATCATGCCTTATTCCAGCATGGAAAGCGTGCCCTGCACACTGCAGCTTTTGTCTGGAAGCAGTCCCTCTCCAAAACTCCAGAGATTCCAGATCCCAGTGAGTAGGGTTGGGAATGGAATGACAGAACCAAAGACTGGGTGCCATATTGGACAGATCTGGAAGATGCCAGCAAGGGATGCTCACTCCTCCTCAACTGTGGCTGTGTGGTTGCCTGTATGGGCAACTGTAAGTGCCACCGAGCTGGACTTTGCTGTACCACATTGTGCAAGTGTGAGGGAGGCTGTACTAATAATGATGATGAGTGAAACCAAAAATCTTTGAATAAATACATGATGTTTAAGCAAAGTCCTTTTAGGCAAGTCCCTCCACTCGGCGGCCATATTGCAACGCCTTTTGGGCACTTATCGGGCATCCATTTCGGCAGAAATGCGCGTGTGCAAGGCTTCACGACACCAATCTTGCTCCAGCGGTGAGATCACAACACATGATTGGCACGATGTCTTCACAACACACCACATTATTGGCTCAATGTATTCACATGTCAACATTTTGCCGCGGAAGGGGTGTGATTTGCGTAGACAACTGCCATATTACAAACTAAGCTCATGCATTTCTATGGAGGATTTTTTGAGTGCTGTGTCTCCTCATTAGAAAGTCTATGGTTTAAGTATGAATTGTTCATACTTAATCCTTAACATGGTGAAAAGCCTATTCTGTAACTTTTCACTGTGGCATAATTCTGAATTTGTGTTTATTTAAGGCCTCAACAATGGTCCTTTTGGTCAAAACATGTGATTTTTGACACTATAGTGATAATGACCCGTCCAATCAACAAAGAAAAGTATACCTTGGAGGTAAAATATGGGTCTAGGGACCTGAGTAATATTTCAATGTGACTTTTTCAGATATTTTCAGAGATATTGACAGTTTATGAGCTAAATATGACTATGATACTAGATTTAAATGGACTTAAAATAAGAACATATCAAAATTGGATTCCTTGTATCAAACAAAGTAGAGAAAATACATTATACAACAATTTAAGACTAAAGGAAGCCGAGATATAACCTTTTCTCTTTTCGGCGGGGGCCATTTTGGATTTTATGGATAACTGCCACTAGGGGGGCCACCCCAACTTGTATCCATGGATTTTTGAAAACCTTAGGCCTATACCTAACACCCTGCCAAAAATCAAAAACTTGTCCAGAAGTGCCCAATCTTCATGATTTTTCACATATTCCTTCCCAGCTAGAGAAACCACCTTCGGATATCAAATAATCCAAATGCAGGTTACAAATGACCGCTGCTGTTATGTGATTAGATATACTGTATGTAAAGAGAATATTCTGAAATAGTAAAAGCAAAATACATATCAGTACTGATTATGTACAATACTGATAATGGCACACTTTTAAGCATAATCATAATGCACAATTGTAATGTAATGTATGATGATTAATGGATAATCTCTTTGTGACTAAAAGCATATCTGGGTTTTTTTACTTAACCAGTTATGTTTGAAGTCATAGACACTTCACATTACTGCTTGTCACACAAAGTTTAGTTCTTCCAGCTTCCAGATATTGGACCACAACTTCTGGCCCACTGTCGACCATCATAATATTTTAAACTTGCAAGAATATTAAGATTAACATTGATTGTTTTCAAAACTAGATGTACCGCAGAGCGGTACAAAATATGAACGTCGCCCAGTCCAGCACATTTTTTCCACAAAAATAAACCACGCTGAAAGGCCTATATGATTCTAACTGTCTCACTAAATTATTATGCATTATCCACACTCAATTCTCACTGGTATCTGCTAGACAACAAGTACCAAAACATGATTAGTTCATAGATTTCACATGTAAAATTCATTTTATACAACCCCACCCCCATCTTGCCTGTTCATAATTCTGAGAAATTCTTGAATTGTGTGCATGTGTGCATGTTATGTTTATGTGTGTGTGTGTGTGTGTGTGTGTGGGTGCTTGTGTGTTTGCCTGCGTATGTGTGCTTGTGCATGTGCATGCATGCGTACATATGTCTACTGTGTGAGTATGTGTCATACGTATGATTACTGTGAATGTATGTGTGTGCGTGTGTATCTGTTTATGCACATGTGTGCACATGGAATGGGTTAACATGACCCCTGGAGGCAAACATACGGAAAAAATTGGTCATCCTAGGCCCTACGGTTCTCAAGATATTCACAGAAAACTGTGTCTGCCCTACCCTCCTTTCGGGGGGTCCAGTACAGCGGGGGGCCTACAGATCAAAACAAAAAATGATGGTTCCATGCTATCCATGTGGGGTTACATGCCCACCAAGTTTCGTGTACCCCGGTCTTTCAGTGTCCCAGGAATCCTTGTTGGTGTACGGTCACTAAATGTACACATAAATTATTTTATTGTAAGGCCCCCCATGAACGAAAGTTCACAAAACTTGGCATGCATTCGGAGGGTGTCATAATGATCCTACACTTTCAATTTCGTGCAGTTTTGACCATGTCAGCCAGAGATATTGTGATGAAAACACCTAATTTTTTGCTTTTTAATTTTTAACTAGGTGGTGCTATACATGAAATAAGTGGTAATGGGATGGGTTGACATGCCCCCTTAAGACCAACATACAAAAAAAAGGTGGACCTCCTAGGCCCTACGGTTCTCGAGATATTCACAGAAAACTGTCTCCGGCCACCTACAGGCCAGTTGGTATATAGTAACATAAATTAATTTATTGTGTGGCCCCCCATGAACGGAATTCCACGAAACTTGGCGTGCATTCAGAGGGTGTCATAATGATCCTACACTTCCAATTTCGTGCAGTTTTGTCTATGTTAGGTCACAGATACCTGCGATTATAACACCTCATTTTTACTTTTTTGTGTTTAACTAGGTGGCGCTATACATGAAATGAGTGGTTATGGAATGGGTTGACATGGCCCCTTGAGATCAACATACAAAAAAAAATGTTCCTCCTAAACCTTACGGTTCTCCAGATATTCACAGAAAACTGTGTCTGCCCTACCCTCCTTTCGGGGGGTGCAGTCCAGCGGGGGGGCTACAGATCAAAACGAAAAACGATGGTTCCATGCTATCCATATGGGGTTACATGCCCACCAAGTTTCGTCTACCCCGGTCTTTCAGTGTCCCGGGAATCCTTGACGGAAATTTGGACATGCGAAAAAGAAAACCTGCGCGGCGGTCATAATAAAAGACTGAAATATTCCTTTTGTTATGACGCTTGTAATTGAGCTCTGGTGCATCCTACTTCTATCAATGATCCTTGAGATGCTTCTTCAACTTGATTGGAATCCACCTGTGCCTAAATTAATTCAGTGGACATTATTAGGAAAGCCACACTTTTCTTTATATGAGGTCTCACAGTTGATGGTTTATGTCAGAGTGAAAACCAAGCCACAAGGTCGAGAGAATTGTTCGTAGATCTGTCAGACGGGGTTGTGTGAAGACACAGATCTGGGGGAAGGATACAAGAAAATTTGTGCAGCATTGAAAGCAACTATGTAGCTCACATGTAACATAGCAAATAAGTCGACGTTTAAATACAATTAACTACCTAAGGAGGGGATCTGGTAACCTGACTCTCGCCAGATGAATTTCGTTGCGCCTAGCTCCGCCTAGCTCCACTCACATCCATCTGGGATCGCTTCCGTTGAGAGTGATTTCGGCTGTTTCATAGATGTGACGTAGCGTATAGCGTGGCGTAGCGTGGTTGAAGTAGCACGTCAGTAGATGACGGACAAGTGCAAGGGCACGGGAAGTCCACATCGGGAGGGTTTTCGTTATCAAACGTCGAGCGCATGGCGCAACAAGGTGTTCCTAGGTTTTTTTAATCAGTCATGGGTGTGTTTGGGGCGTAACATCATTTAAACCAATGAGAATGACATCTGTCATTCCCTTTAACGGCGCAAAGCGCAATGTCAAATAAATACATCTGTATTTTGACATTCAACGGCGCATTTGAAGGAGGCTGCTTGCGAGACCGTATGGAATAGTCATTCCACTAAACCATGCTTTACTAAAAACCTAGCATAGCCTTCACACATTTGCACTCCTCTTATTTGAACTCATTGGCAAAGTGAAACTAACTTCACCATGGTGTCAGTCAACGACAAAACTTTCACTATTGACTGACAATGGGTTACCATCGAAAACATAGGCTGGAAAAAGCAACACTTACCCTAATATTGCTCAAATTACTGAATAAAAAAAACATTTATCCTGCAGAGGAGTTGCTTATATCTCGTGACGGTGCGTCTTCAGCTGTGCTCCATACGTGTCTCTCGCCGCTCCCCTAATCACTTTTAACCGTCATTACCAATTTGCAAATGATGGTGAATAACTACTCATCATGAGATGTACAGTATTTCGTAATATCTTTTTTTCTAATAATGTTTCCTATTGTAATCGTGCAATTTGTAATGTTTTGCTTGGACGTGCGCTGGTGTGCGTTCATGGATGATAGGTGCACATGCCAATATGTTGACAATGCGCTCTTAAAATAACATATAAACAACTCGCCATAGACTTCTGACCAGGTGTACAATAGCGATTTTTAGACAATGCGCTAAGCCACTCCCTAAGTTGTTAATTGCCACACCCCTGGGCGCATTGTTTAAAAAATAAACGTGCAAAATAAGGAATTAAACTTTGCGTCGGGTGGAAAACGAGTTTTACGCCATGCGCCAGGGTGCAAAATACAGCCCTTAGACTGTCATGATAGGGCCTACAGTATAGTCTATGCTGACAGATATTGAGAACTAACTCAAAGTTTTACTTCATGGTAATTATTAGGCTCTTTTATTAGAAAAACTGTCTGAGGGTCTGAGGGGGAGGGTATTTTTTAGAATTTCAGTGGTCCATGTAGGAGATATGCTGGTGTGTGTCAGATCAGTCCATGCTGTTTTACTCTATACTTTATTATAAGAGCAGCTCTCAATTTGGGACAAGTTCTTCATTAAAGACCACAATTCCTGTGGCCAAGAACAACTGAGACAAAAGTAATTTGAATAGTCACTTTAATTCAGAGTAAAAAATGTCTCACTGTTGATAGGACAGGCTATTCAGTTGTCACCCATTCGCAAGCAGTGATGCATTTTTCAATTAAAAAGAAAATGAGGAGAAGGTATCGACCCAGTGAAGAGCGACCAAATTACTTTTGTTCAGTAATGACTGAATTTAAATACGCTGGCAAAGACACTGCAAAGCGCTCCAGTTAAAACACATGGCCAGTTCTGGTCAGTCTCTTTCTCTTCCACCAATTTGCAAAACGATCAATAAATACAAATATCCCTGCATTACCTTGCGAAATCAGATGTTGTTACATTCAATGAAAGAACATTCCCTAGCTTGCATTATGAATACATACAATGATTCATGATTGCGTTGTTTACACTGGCTGTCACATTTATTTACTGGACACCGTGGCAGGTTCGTATCCTCAACATGCTGGTGGGTTAATTACTTTTTAGCCAAGATGCAAAATATCTATCTCCGGTTCTTTAATTGAACACCTCCTATTTACCCAGAGAGAGAGAGAGAGAGAGAGAGGTCCAGGCCGTATGCAAATTTTCGAGGAAAACCGGAGGAGCACGGTCTCAGGAGGCCATCGCCACATGCCATGCTCATTTACATTCCCCTGCACAGAGTTCTCAAAGCAATCACAGGGAGAGAGAGAGAGAGAGATGGGAGGAAGAAAGAGGGGGAGGAAGTAAGAGAAAGAGGGATAGAGAGTAGAGAAATAATAAAGAGAGAGAAGTATCATCAATCACAGTGTCTGCTGTTTCTGCTATTTTCTACTGTTTCTGTGCTCTCGTGTGCAACAAAATGTTGTATATCAATGATTTGGTGATAGCTGCATGATATGGAAACAGTAACATGCATCAGCGAGCCAAAGTCTATGTTTTTTTCTGTGCTGTTATGAATGCACTAATGATGATGTTTACCCCTGGCCATGATCCAGACAGAGCCTCTACATACAGCACATCTGCATCAAACATCGACTACAATACTGATCAGTGCAATAAGACCATGAGTGAAACCATCAAAGTGAGGGAGAAAGTGCATCAAGGGAGGGAAGAAATCCGGTGAGAGGAATGCTGCTTAGAAAACCTACACTGTAACAAGATTCTGTGATTTTCACAGCATCACTGCTGTTTTTGAGAAAAATGTGTACTGTATTTGTGGAAATGCATGGATTCCAGTTTCTTCCAGTAGCAGCAACTGGAATCCATGCATTTCCACAGAATTATTTTTGGAATCTGATCCCTTATCATACCTGTGTGTTCATTCTTACTCATCGCTCGACTTATCGTGACTAAATTCAAGATGGCTGCAAACGCTAAACTTCGTGAAGATACTGTCTGTATAAATCGTCTTATAAGTAAACTACCAGTGCTTTTTTAAAGTTCTCAATGTCTCGTTTTAAATGTCAGGGCCCTCGGAAGTCTACCAATGAAGTGTGGAGATACATTGAGCCTCGTAAATGGTGTAAAACAGTGATTTATTTACATGGCTAGCCCGATGCCGAAGCACCACCATTGAAAAAGCTGTTGGTAGCATCGGCTAACTAGCGCCAGATTTTGTAGTGCAGGGGACAAGCCAAGATGGGCTATGAGACATACGTTCACACTCGGTATCATGTTTCAACACACTTTAGGTCAATATTACACCGGAATTCTCCTTAAATCCAATTGCATATTGGGAAATACCCATCATTCTTGCCATGTAACAGGTGATCAATATTGTAGAACATTGATGTGTTCAATGGTATTGATCCTCAGACAAACCCCTCCACCATTAACAAACTATACTACTCTGCCAAAGCATGCAATGACCCTGGTTGTATCTAGTATATGTTGTTATCCATATTGTGTTAATTGTATAATACTATACTACAAAAGCACATTCCAGGCACAAACTCTACAAGAACGTTTGGCCTCTTCCTATTATCTATGTAAAGAGCATGTTGTACTGCATGGTTGATAGATGCTTTTTAGAATTGCAGACTGTTTATACAGAAAACATTACATGAGAGCAACCAGGAGAGACCATGAACAGCGTGGATGTTCGTGTAATTTGTGCTTTTAAATCTGTTACCACTCATTAACAGGGAATGTCAGAAATGAGTTAATTGAACCCCACGCTTTTTACATCACAGAGTACTTGTGTGTGCCATTTGCATCATAATGACTGCTCTCTGAACTACAGATGAGGATGTTTTCTTTTCTGTTTTGGTGAGGGTAATTTTATTCTTGCTTTTATCTGGGGTCTGAAGTGGATTGCTGATAGGAAGTTAAAAACTACAATGGCAAAAAATGCTCTATGAAAACGTTTTGTGTACCTTCCCCCCACCCCCACGCTGTTCGAGGTATTACATTTACCAAGTGGTGCATTCGGTGGTTATACAACCCTAAAACAGAAAAAGTTGGGTTGAAGTTGTGTAAAATGCAAATAAAAACAGAATGTAATAATCTGCAAATCTCTTAAACTAATTACACAATTCTGGTAAATTTAGTCATGTTTTTCATTCCATTATGCACCTAATGGAATGAAAAACATGACTAAGAATACCCCATACTGTTGAGCAACTGAAATTCTATATCAGGGAGTAATGGGACAACATTTCATTCTCAAAACTCTAGCAAATGGTCTCCTCTATTCCTAAACATTTACATAATTGTGTTAAATTAAAGGAAAATTCCGGTATTTAGCACTTTGAGTCCCTTTTCTGGTTTATTTTGGATGAACTAGAGTGGTGGACACCGAAATTTAACAACTAACCACTCGGTGAGTTGCACAGTTTTTAAAAAACGAACGTTAAGGGTTGTTTTAGGACATGTTTGAGCATGCCTGTAGGCAGCCACTCTGACTAGTCAAAGGCGATTCAAAACGAGTCAGAAAAGTCAAGACAGGACCAATCGTCAAAATTTCGACCACTCTAGTTCATCCAAAACAAACCAGAAAAGGGACTCAAAGTGCTAAATAACGGAATTTTCCTTTAAATGAAGAGGTGAAGCAGCACAGTGGTAAACATGTTTCCGTCCCAACTTTTTTTGAAAAATGTTGCTGGCATTAAATTCAAAATTAACATATTTTTTCCATGAAATAGTCCATATATGATGTATGATATAATATATGATATGATTTGATATGTTGTATGTTGTAAAAGATGTCCATTTTGCTGCTAAATATGGGCTTACGAGACTTGTATATTATCACATTCTGTTTTTATTTGCATTTTACACAATGTCCCAACTTTTTCTGTTTTGGGGTTGTAGAAGCCGTCTCCTTTTTCTCACTAATAATCAACCCGTGAGTGTTAATTCTGGAAGGAAAATCCATCTTGAGGCAGTTGTGATTCGGAACAATCGAGTGGAAGCAGCTGGGGAATGGAGATGTATAATAGGAGATGCCAGGCAGCCGGCCGGCCACTAATCATCCGAGACAATGGCCTGTGTGACTGTCCTCATATCTGTTCATGGCCACTCACTCCATGAGTGTTTGCCTCACACTAAGTGCATCCACTCTCATTTTGGCGCCATCAAGCTGCTTCTTTTTCTAAAGCTAAAAAAAGGAAAGGGAAAGGCCAATGCATCCCAATCATGATTTTGCTGCAGTCCTATTAACCCTTAAAGGTGTAGGTTTTTGAACGTTCTAAGTTCCGCAACAATTGAAGGTTCTAAAATTCTATGTTGAATTCAATGAACCCAGATATTCTTTAGAACGTTCATTTCTCAACATTCCTTTAAGGGTTAAGAGAGTAAAAAACCATCTGTTTGATTTGATATCTCCAAACTAAAAATTCTAAATGGTTTTGTTTTTGTTTGGGTTAATTCCATCTCTTTATGAGATAATTTATTTAAGTCTAATTTACAACAATGTTCATATTTTTGTGTAGCATTTGACAACAATAATTCAATCATCTTCATGTTGACATGAAAGCAATTTAGATAAGTATTAAATAACCAGAAGTTGTATAATAAAGTCGATAGTTTCAGCAAAATGAGTAAACATAAATACTTTGAAAAGTGCAACATTTACAAACAGCATACTGCTCTGCACATTTTTTTGGTCATTACATTTCATTACATTCCTCTCATAAAGCAGAAGCAATCAGCCTTTAACCTCAGAGGCAGTGAAGAGCATGTACATATAAGATATGATAAATACTGTTTTTTTTGTATCCACAGTGAGAATGCAATCACTGAAGGCAACAGGGTTGAGAATATAAGAGATCACAGCTTTAAGTTGAAAATACTGATGAAAGGCTTCAAGACCAAGTTAAAGTGCAGTCTTAGTCGAGGAGCAGCTTTTTCATATCAATTTGTTTCATACAAACAGGAAACATCACAAAGCCACATGCTTAGAAAGCCAACATCGGTTACAACAAAATTCATAGGAATAGCTTTGAAGTGAAACATATATATATATATATATATATATATATATATATATTGATATAAAGTGAATAGTAATATTATTTAAAGCTCATTTTGGCACATGTATTTACAAATGAAACCAGGTCCATTTATCTAGGAACTGTCCAAATGAAATCCAACAGGTTTGGCCATACTGAACCTTCAGTATATTTTTTAAGTTAAGTAGTCTGGCAAGAGGCTTGAAACAACACCTCAGTGACAGCCTTAGTTTTGCATGCTTTCACTGGCAGCCGAACATATCCGAATCCACTTATGTGATGGCTTTCCATCAGAATGGATTTTCCACTTCCTTTTGTGCGCTCAAGGCTGACTCTGAAAAGGTAGCGAAATGGCCGCCACAGCTCCGTCCGGAGGTGCTGCTGAGCCTGATGCCAGCGGCCTGCTCTCCATCTCGCGTTCGTTGGCCGGTCGACCGTTCTCTTCATGCATCTGTGACACCTCGGTGGAGCCGGCCTCAAAGCCCGGCACAGTGTTGGCCACATGCACCACGTGCACCTTGTTGCGGCCACTCTTGCTCAAGATGCAGCTGAAGACCTTCTTGAAGCCCTTGCGGAAGTGCTTGGAGACCAGCGCGTAGACGATGGGGTTGAGGCAGGAGTTGGCGTACGCCATGCAGTGCGAGAGCAGCCTGAAGGCATACGTGGTCTCGTTGAACGGGAAGTCACCGTACAGGTAGCACAGGATGACCACATGGTACGGCAGCCAGCAGATGCAGAAGAGAACCGTGACGATGATGATCATTTTGGTGACCTTGCGTTTGGCCCGTTTGGACTCAGACATGCCGTCCAGCGGGTCCACGGCTGTCCAGAGGTACTTGATGGTGCGGGTGTACGACAGGCTGACAATGAGCACAGGGATCACGTAGCCGAACACAAAGGTGCATGTGTCCAGCACCTTCCGATTGCACTCTTTCCAGCCTGGAATGCACATGTTGCCGGTCTCGTAGTTGACCAGGTCGTAGTAGCTCAAATACGGCCCAGCAAAGACCAGAGACAGTCCCCAGATGACCACCATGGCCAGTCCTGCATTACATGGCGTGCGCAGTTCCCTAGAACGCAGTGGGTAACGGATGGCAAGGTACCTGCAAACAACATAGGATATTCATGTAATTTTAAAGACTAGACAGTTCTATACTCATTGCCCCATTATCTCTAGGGTGCTGTGCTGTATCATATTTCTCCTTGATAATACAGATCTAATCTGTGTAGCACAGCGAAACGGCAGTCATGTAAGTTTTTTTTTCTTCCGGATTTTTTAATTATTATTTTTTCAGTAATTTTGTGTCAAAGATTCCCAGAACACTGAAAGACCGGGATGCCAGAAATCTTGGTGGGCATGTAGCCCCACAAGGATGACATGGAACCATTGTTTTTCGTTTGGATCCATCGCCCACCCGCCGGACTGGACCCCTGAAAGGAGGGTAGGACGGACACAGTTTTCTGTGAATATCTCAAGAACCGTAGGGCCTAGGAGGACCACATTTTTTTGTATGTTGGTCTTAAGGGGCCATGTCAACCCATCCCATAACCACTCATTTACTGTATAGTGCCACCTAGTTAAAAATGAAAAAGCAAAAATGAGGTGTTGTAATCACAGGTATCTCTGACAGGGTCAAAACTGCATGAAATTGGAGGTGTAGGATCATTAAGACACCCTCTGAATGCATGTCAAGTTCCGTGAAATTCTGTTCATGGGGGGCCATATCAGCTGCATACACACAGGGTTGGGTAGTAATGGATTACATGTAATCTGGATTACGTAATCAGATTACAAAAATCAAGTAACTATAATCTGCCCAGATTACAATAAAAAAAATGTGTAATCAGATTACAGTTACATTGTTGGGATTACCTGATTACATTTTATCATGCAAACAATGCAACTTTTTTATGATAGCCTAGCTATCTTTTAATTTGACAAACTTCGGGCTTGCCAGTTCGATCCCTGACCAGTAGAAAAAATGTGGGCGGGGGAAGTGGTTGAGCACTGCTCTCCCATGCCCACATCCATGGCTGAAGTGCCCTTCAGTAAGGCACCTAACCCCTCACTGATCCCCGAGCGCCGCTGTAGCAGGCAGCTCACTGCTCCGGGTTAGTGTGTGCTTCACCTCACTGTGTGCTCATTTTGTGCTTCATCTCACTGTGTGTTCACTGTGTGCTCTGTGTGCTTCACTTTGAGAAAGTCACCAGGTCCCCCTGGTTGAAAAACACCCTCAATTGAAATGGACATGGTGTCATTCAATCTCAGGCCATGTCCCTGGGTCAAAAAAATCCAGCGAAAGCTAAATTCATTGTCCAGGTGTGCCCTTATAAAGGTTAAGCTGAGTTGTGCATGTTTGGAGAATAGTGATCCATGATCACATCCATGATGACTAAGTGATCAATTTTGGGATGGGGTGAAAATGATGGGATGAGATGTAATGAAATAATAAAGAGAAAAATAGAATGAGAATTCTTTCATCAATTCAGTGGTGGTGTCTTTTTCTTAAGGGACATATTTATTGAAGTAATCTAAAAGTAATCCTAAAGTAATCAGATTACGTTACATGTTTTTGGTAATCCAATTGATTACGTTACTGATGACAAAAATTGCCATATAATTTGTAGTCAGTAATGGATTACATTTCAAAGTGACCTGACCCAACCCTGCATACACACACACACACACAAATAAACACACACACACACACACATGCATACACACGCATGCGCACGCATGCACATGCACACAACACACGGCACACATGTACGCTCACGCATGCACACACAGGCACGCACACACTCACACACACAGGCACGCACACATAAACACACACACACACACTCGCGTACATGCACACACACAGGCATGCATACACTCACACACACACACACACACACACACACACACACATATGCACGCACACACAAACATGCAGGCACACGTACACACACATACACACACACACACACACACAGATAAACAAACACACACAGACATAAACATACACACATAGACACACACACACACCCCATTACCCCCCCCCCCCCCACACACACACACACACACACACACTCACAAGCGAACCCCCACACCCACACACACACACACAGAGCGACACATATACACAAAAACAAACAGACACTATGCACACACTCATTTGCATAAAGAAGAGTAGGGGATGGAGTAGGAGATGGAGACAAATTGACAACAGTGATTTATTTTTGCGGAGAGAATGTGCAGGACTGGGCGGCCGTCATAGTTTATACCGCTCTGCGGTATATTTAGTTCCTTAAGCCACAATTCAAAGCTACCACCCTCTGCTAGCTCATTCATCTTTTCAGTTATTTTCAACCATCACTGATATAGAGCTAAGGTAAATCCAGTACCCTTCAATCCTTGGCTAAGTATCTATGCTGCTTTGTAGTTGGAAATGTCTGTGCTTGTATAGGTTTATTGTCAATTGACCAGAAAGTAGTTCTCAAGTGTCAATCCACAAAATTGGGGTATTGGCAGGCAGGATCAATACTGGACTTAATGAGATGTATTAGCACAGCTAGCTTATGTGACACAGCTCTTTTGTTGTGTAATTTTCTTTTTGAGCAGCAGTTGCCACCGAGTATCTCCTCAGATGATCTATTCAGAGTTCCTACATTGTGTGGGTGGGGGTGGGCTATTGAGAGGTTACAAAGTCTCCTCAGTGTCCAAGGACAATCTGAGGTTAGGATCTATAGACCCTTTCAAGAGAGTTCCATTATCAGCATCATAGTTGGCCCCACAAGGCTTCCGTTTTAACATTCCATATGTTATCTTAATGCAGAGGAAGTAGATTGGGAACCAAATAGAACGTTCAAGCATTGTTTTTGTTTTTATTGTGTAAAGGGTCTATAGATATATCCGCTGTGTCGTGTACAGCCGCTTACCTGTCCACAGAGACGGCAGCCAGCGTGAAGCTGCTGGCGTACATGGAGAGGTTGATGAAGAAGTGCACCACCTTGCACATGAAGGAGCCGAACACCCAGCCCTCCAGTGAGTAGATGGTGGCCTGGAAGGGCACGCAGAAGATGATGAAGAAGAAGTCGGCCACGCTCAGGTTGAGGATGAACAGGTTGGTGGTGTTGTAGCCCACCTGCCCGCTGCGCAGGAGCACGGCCAGCACCAGACTGTTGCCCACCATGCCCAGCAGGAAGATGAGTGAGAAAACCACCGACACGATCACGCTCGCCGGGTTAAGCTGGTGGCTGTCCGACGAGTTCCAGTAGCCCGCCGTCTTGCCAAAGTCCTCGTGATCAGCCATTGTGATGCACCTAGAGGCCTGTGTGAGTAACAGGGGGAAATGATTTCCTGGAAGAGGTCTTCTTACAATTGATTGAAATCTATGGCCATGGGATATGACAGCTGCACATTTATCAAGAACACTTCACTAAATAAGCCCTCTGCAGTGCAGGACAACTCGGAGGAACATTTTTGCTTTTATCCTTGAATCCTTGAAAAACAAAAAAAAAAACACTGAGCATGGGCAAAAAAGATATGTTGGCTAAACATGGGTGTGTTAAAATATCAAAAGACTTAATTGATGCTTGCATCAAAAAGAGGGCAGCGCTAATTGGTTTATTTATGATTCACAGCGGGTTATCGTGTCTGATCTTAGTGAAGGGATCTGGATGAGTGCCTCACTCTGATGAAAGACACCCAGATGCCCGTGGACATTGGAGATAAACTCGATGGGGTATCTGCTGTAACATGTGCTTAAAGGGACTGCATAATAATGCACCATTTTTTCTAAGGTAACCTGGTTTTGGAAAGACTATTATGACAGAATATCCCAATAGAAATTCATATCAGGGTGATAATTAAAAATTATGAAATGTTAAAGAATGGTATAAAAGAAAATATAGACCAAATTAAGAAAATAGAAACGGTATACCTTTTCCAAAGTGATGGAGTCTTAAGGTATCCTGTAACAGTGTTTGTTCTTCACCCCCGAAAACCAATTAATCTGGAATGACACAAAGGACTCTCAGTGCATTATTTCCCTATTTTAACACCTATATTTAGATCACTAACTGAAAAATAACCTCAGGATACAAAAATCAAGTCATTGACAAAAAATAGAGATGCAATTCTGTCTAAGTCTATGCTACTGATAAAAATAGATTCAGAAATGATTGCACGATTGAGTCAATTTTTCACTTTTAGTCATCCAGCAGTGATTAAGAACTTATTGACGTCAGTGTGCTACTTAAAGAGGATTTGTGAAAATATTGATAGGCAAAGGCAAAATGCCTCAGCAAAGAAAAGGAATATGGCAACAATTTTCTTTGAAAAGCCCACTTGCCATGCATACCTCTTTGCTGATGACAGTTTCTTTGATGCGCTCCTAGGACAGCCTTGTCCTCTCTCACAGACAGAAACGTAGCTTTCAGAGCATAGGGCCACAGAATTATATGTAGGAAGGAGAGAGGTAGATAAAAAGATAGAGCTGGACTGGCAGAAGGGAGAGAGAGAGAGAGAGAAAGAGAGAGAGAGAGAGAGAGAGAGAGAGAGAGAGAGAGAGAGAGAGAGAGAGAGAGAGAGAGAGAGAGAGAGAGAGAGAGAGAGAGAGAGAGAGAGAAAGGCTGAGAGAGGGTGGGGGGAGAACTGATGTGCTTCTATATCACACAGTTCTCAGAGAGATGCATGCAAACCTGTCCTGTTTTTTTTATTTTTTTTATTTGAAAAATGAAAGTGCAGCAAAGACCCATTTCCCAATCCCCAAGGCTACGGACTCCCAGCAAACAGCAATCTCAGACCTCAAGGCTATGAGCACACACTGTGAGTCTCAACCATTGAGTTATTGATTCTATCGGTTTTCCGTACACCCTGTGGCACTGGGTGACACCTCTCCTGTCTCTTACTGTGCAGCTGACATTCTATTTGGAACACACATACACTGACAGCGTGCAGCGAATGAACACTCCTTATACACTGACAAGGGAAATCATAACTATCAACAATCAATACCCCCTACTATCCACCCCCCCCCCCCCCGCCCCATCCCCAAAAAAAGCATTCTGTGCAAGTGTCCGTAAATATATAATGAATATAGCCTATGTGCAAAAGCAGAGAGTTTCTCTACGACTTTTTTCTGACTCTGTGACTTTTTTCTGACCGTCTCCTTATCCCCTGTTCAGATCCCTTCCCTCATGCTCTGACTTTGTAGGTGATGTTATACTTTGATCCTCAGCGACAGTGAGAGAAAAAAACCCAGTAGTGCTACTGAGAGAGAGAGGCAGCCCCTTAAGCCACCCGGCGCCACCAGCCAGGGCAAACCCATCAGGCTTTGGTCTCCAGGTTGTGTCCTCTGGACTGTATGGTGACTGCAGAGTCACATCTGGTCTGATCATCAGTCCTTAGCCCTCACCTCTCAAAATCCAAACATGATTTTAGGCTGTGTGTGGGGGTGTAAGGGGGGGGGGGGGGGGGGCACATATGGTCTTCAGATGCCTTAGAAGTCTGATTTGCTCATTCTGACGTGACGTGCAGACATGAGAATGCCATGTTTGATGACAGTAAATAGTATCATACAATAACAATGTACTGTAAGCCATCACTGCTGTCGGGAACAAGGCCTTAGCTGTAGTCAAGATGCTTGTGGAGGAATTAGTCATTCCCACAGAAGTGTAGCTGTATGGGATGCTACTGAAGGGCAAGCTGCCGGAGGAAAGTGGATGCCTTTGAGTTTTGAGTCAGTGACTCAGGGAGATGGGTGAACCATTCAGCTAATAGTCTTATCTGAGTCTTTGTGATGGAGTAAGCTATTGATGTGTCAAGACTTTGATCTCTAGCTGTTGAATTTCTCGAGCAGTTTACAGTCATTTTCGAACAAAAGTCAAATACTCAAATAGGACCAACACATTTGTCTTTTTCTCTATCTTCACATTGTTTGTTTATATTCAAAACAAATCCAGCATGACACTTTTATTTCAAATTTATTTTTATTTCTAGGTCTTCATTTCTTTTTTACACATACATGCACCCAATTTATCTCCAGTGCAAGGTCTTGAAGTTACTAACTGTAGTCATTAACTGTAGATTATGTTGATATAAAAACATTTTATTAAAATGCCAGAACTATATATTAAGCTTCGCTATAGATGGATATGTTTGTAGTTTACTGATAAAGGCATTGTGATTCTACTGAAACTGACTTGAAGAAGCAATTGTAATATGTCAGAGGTACTAAAAGGCACAAAAAGGAGGAACTAAAACAACATGTGCAGCACTCACCAGATCGGTTGGTGTCTAATCCAGTAGAATCAGCAGCCAGATTCATAGCCACGTTGTGATCATCCCAGTGAAAAAGGCAACATGTGCTGCAATGCTATTTCAGCAGTGTGCTTGTCTGTCTTCTCTCCTCTGGCAGTGCTGCGCTGCCTCTCTCTCTTCCTCTCTCTCTCTCTCTCTCTCTTTCTCTCTCTCTCTCTCTCTGTTTTTCTCTCTTCATTTCTATCCCCCTTCTCTCTGTGTTTAATGCCCACTCGCTCTCTTTTTCTCCCTCTCCTCACATTACAAAGCTCCTCCTCCACATTCAGCTTAATGTTCACACCTCACTGCAGTATGCCAGTATAAAAGGAACACAGCCTTTAGCATGCTACAGGAGGAACCTTTTCACTTGGACATTCTGATCTTTGTACTTTGCAGAATTTGTATTTTCATATTAGGACATGAGTATGCTAATAATATCATAGACAAGCAACAGTCTTAATGTGAGTATTTATTGAACACTGTATAGAGGACATAACTGCTGCATTCAAACTTTGATTTTGATAATCTCTCCATTGATTACTGTTGTGAAATATTGTGAGTTTTCTCGCAATAAAAAAAAGACTGTTGTGTCCTGACAACTTTAATTTTCTCCATTGTGTAGTCCATAGTGTCAGTGTATTATAAATGCACATTATAACCATTATAGACAAACCACTACCTGAGATCAGTTGCATTGTTTTTTTTTTAATCAGGGCAGCCGTTTTCAGATTACATTATGTGCTTATATAATTGCAAAAGGGTTCTCCAATGTTTTCTCAGTTAGCCTTTTAAAATGATATCAGATTAGTAAACAGAATGTGCCTTTGGAACATTGGATGAATGGTTGCTGATAATGAGCAATGTAGATATTGCATTAAAGATCAGCCATTTCTCTCTACAACAGTCAGAACCCTTTTGCAATTATGTAAGCACAATGGAATCTAAAAACTGTTTTAGTGTAGGTGTGAAAAAAAAAATCCCTACATTTGATTTAGCAAAGAATGATCATGCAAAGCTTAACAGCCTTCAAAGACCATTTTTTGTCATTTCAATAAGTTTGTTTAATTCAGATCATTTCTATGGGTAATCCATCAGTTGGTGTTTGAATGTGAAGCATACTTAATAAATCAAAGCATGCAATCCATACAGCATAACAGCTGCAGGCTACAATGTGCCACTCTCCCTTTAATCTGTTTACCATGTATTTGGAGCAGGTCAATAGAGAGAAATATTGTGCTGATATGATGATGAATGCAAATAGATCTATTAGCGAAATAGATATATTAAGGAAGCAACATATGACAGTTTTGAAGAGGGTTGGATGTTAAATAGATTCCAGGGACCATGCAAGGAAGGTTTGTTTGAGGCATCAAAGTGGGCCATGTCATGTCTATCACTGAATCCACTGGTTGCACAAACACCTCCCATATCCTATAGAAGTCAAGTCTTAGTAGTGCTGGGGAAATTGTGATTTAGAGAAAAATCAATGGTTAGACAAGTTCTGCGGTATAGACCACAGAATTCAAATCACTCTCATTAAGTAGATTCCAATGTATTTTACATAATTGTACTAAACATACTTATCTTTTGGTAATTAAGCTTACAATTCAGAGGCTTTTCATATTAATATGTGACATGACAACAACATGATAGTTTCTGAAATAACAAAATATTTGTTATCAGCTTTTGGTCATTGCAGTAAGTTGACTGAAAATACAACATTTTTGAATGTCTTTTCCACAAACTACATTCAGAGTGACAATGCTGTTTCCCCGCAGTGAAGTACAATTACCTGCTTACCACGTGAACATGTATGAGCTACCATGGACCAAAATAGAAAACCCTTCCTCTTGTTGCGTCAATGACTTGCTGTAATTGGCATGAATTACTGCTGAACACAGAACAGTAAATGATTGTATCAGGATAACAAACCCATGATAACATCCAGCATATTGGAAGACCGTCATCCAAATATTTTTAAAAAGCTCTCCAGTAACTGCAAGTGCAGTGGTTGCTCACTGATCAATGAATAAAAAAATCTAATTAAGAGGAGCTTTGAAAATACATGAAACTCCCCAAAATGTAGAAATGTAGAAATGCATTCATCACCCTGGACAGATTCAATCTCCTCAGACAGTTCCATCCTACATGCATAGCGTGAAGTTACATTGTTTACATTTTTGTTTACTCCTGATTTTGATCGTATCATTTCAGACAACCCTTGAAGGAGTTGAAATGTAATGTGTTTACTCCTGATTTAAGACAACCCTTGAAGGAGTTGAAATGTAATGTGTTTACTCCTGATTTAAATTTGTAGAGTCACGTGTCATCTAAGACAACCCATGAAGGAGTTGAAATGTAATGTGTTTACTCCTGATTTAAATTTGTAGAGTCACGTGTCATCTAAGACAACCCTTGAAGGAGTTGAAATGTACAGATGGCACACACATGCACACACAGATTCTCTCTCACTCTCTCTCTCTCTCTCTCTCACACACACACACACACACACACACACACACACACACACACACACTCACACACTCATGATAATGAGTTATTTTGACCGCCGTGCTAGCGAACGGCGGTCCTATAGGTTTAGTTAGATTTTTTTGTAGCCCCACAGTGATGACACGGAACCGTTGTTTTCCGTTTTGATCCGTCGCCAACCCGCCGTACTGGGCCGGCCGGACACAGTTTTCTGTGAATATCTCGAGAACTGTAGGGCCTGGGATGGCCAAATTATTTTAGTATTTTAGTCTAGAGGGCTATGTCAACCCATCCCATATCCATTCATTTGAGGTATAGCGCCACCTAGTTAAAAATGAAAAAGCAAAAACGATATCAGCTACACACACACAAAACCATATCAGCTACACACTCACACACACCCATGCATGCATACACACACACACACACACACGCATGAACACACACGCAAAAACGCACGCACGCACACACACATACGCGCACACACACACACAGATCAACACACACACACACACACACAGAGACACCCTATTAACCCACACACACACTCACAAGCGAATACACACAGAGAACAACACATTTACACAAAAACAAACACACACTATGCACACACTCATTTACATACACAAAAATGCGGCTAATAGGTATTCCCCTGTATGTACGAATACTGCCCATGAAAGCAGCGTCTGTTTTGCGGTGAAATATTTCCGCCTTGTAAATGTGTTGATCCAAATTGCGGCTAAATGCGTTAATAAGAGGAACTTTCAAAGACAACATCAGAATCGCTATTCAGAGCACCAGTTTTGCGACTTTGTACTATATCAAAAGCAATCTTAACTTTCGTTGGCCTTTCGAATGTCTTACTTTCACTTTCACATCATCAACTTAAACTTTCCTGCTGGTTAGATTTGACCAATCTTCCATAGCCTACGTGCACAAGTAATTTGAGTAGAACCACTGCTCTTCATTATCTCCTGCTTGTTGACATCTTATCGTGTATTGTATTATTTCATGATCGCTAAACGTTTGATTCCTTTTAATGTTGTCATCAGATAATAATAATAATAATAACAAGTTTATTTTATATAGCGCCTTTCTCAAACCCAAGGTCGCTTTACATAGTAAACTTCATTCAACTGTCCTTGTGATTGAAGTATGCCGTTCAGTTGGGGGCATTCGCAAATAGTGGTAGGGGGCGGAGAAATGCGTCGATTACCCGATGAACTCCAGGTTTGATAAATACCACGTAAACTGAAGAATCACAGCGTGTGCTTTCTGCGGGTTGGCCATGGCGCTGATAATGCTACGTTCGCAAATATACATATCTGGCCCTGTGTGTCAACAGTGTTGTTTGTATGCTTGTGTGGTAATGGAAATTAAACAAAGTGGATGAAGAGCGATGGCTTGATGTAGAATTAAAATGTTTCACACAATCTGTGTATGACCCACAAATTCTTGCGACCCCTGTGTAAGTAAGATATTAAAAAGGCTTGACTTTTTAAGGTTATGACTAGGCATACTGGTTTCATTATTTCTGACAGTTTTTCCTATTGACACTATTTAACTGCAATCTGAATTACACCTGCTTTTTATATGGCGGAAATGTTTCACTGCAAAACAACAGGTGCAAGACGTGCTGCTTTCATGCTGGAATACCTTATCAATCGCTAACACTTCTCCTGCTATGTGTAAGAAGACACATTTTACCATTCTGTGCTCCCTGTGGCAGGCAGAATGTGCTTTCATTCATGTCTTGCAGCCATGTTTTAAGGCGCACATTGTGAAGAAATAACGGAAACAGATGTTTATATGCAGTAGTGCATCTGCCTTTCAGTGTTCTTACATAACTCTTGGTTTTAATCACTGTGACATCTCCTCTCCAGTGTTTTAGTTGGTCTTCATAGCGCTGAGATGGGCGACACCTGGTCAAGCCTGGTCCAACAATTTACAAAGACATTGTTTAGTCACGTTTCAATTTGCCCTGCAGAACATTTCATATCGCATGGCTGGCCCCTAAGCCCCTTAAGAGACCGTTGTAATTTTGTTCCTAATTGAGGTTGTTGTATAGATATATACATGTTGATTAGGATGGGAATGGTAGCCCACATGTGCGTGTTGAGGGATTAGGGGAAGTGGATGGGCAGTGTTAAGGGGAATGACAGATGTCACTCTCATTGGTTTAAAGGACGTTATGCCCTAAACATTCCCATGACTGATTAAAAAACTGAAGAACAACCCTTTTGAACAATGTGCCCGACGTCAAATCACAAAATCACGCTGAATGTGGACTGGACACACCCTTAAGCTTTGCGCCCAGGGGCGCAGCTACCCATTTTTTGAGGGGTATGCAACAACAAATTGGCGCCCCCCCTCCACCCCCTCCACCCCCCAAAAAACCCCACAAACAACTAGTAAAAGTAAAACAAGTTAAACAAAAGGCCAATAATGTATTACATATTATAATTTTTTAAGAAATTCTGCCGATTTGAACTTGAAGTATTGTTAAATGTCGCATTGTCACTTTAAGAGTCTCATAACGTCATTTTGCCAGCAGCTGTTGCTCACAAAGGATAAGGCTGATTCAACTCTAGCCTTTGTTTGCGCCACATTGACAGCACAATATTAAGTTATTACAAGGAGTCTTCATTGTTAGGAAATGGAATCATGTAATGAGTTGTTGCTAGTGTGACATTTCTGTTTGCAGTTTGCCATTAAAGTAGCCTGACGTTGTCATACTCAAATTCTAGTCAGAATATAAGTCTGATACTGCTCCATTGGGACGTAATTATGGGGCGTGTTTTAACCGATACAGGGGGGGGAATGCCTCTGCACTCAATTGGATAGACATAACCAATCAGAACAACAAAATAGCTTACCGTGAGGTGTAGGAAGAAAACACACGAACCATCCTTCTTCTCCTATATCCCCTCCGTTTTTAAAAATGATTTTGTTGAACAGTGATATGCTACAAACATGTTAAACAGCTGGTAAAGGCTGTCGCAAATCCCTCGAACAGGTGGTCAATCAGAGATTTCAAACGAATGAGGGAACATGTTGCAATGCAACAGCGCTGTTTTCCCTTGATGAAAGTGAAACCACCAGTTTTCCCACATCTCAACTTTGGCCAAAGTTTTCAGAAATAATCGTTTTCAGTGATACAAACTCATTAGATAATATGAATTTTCCATATGTGGTCTTAAAAGCCATGTATCCTTCTAGCCACAGCGTTTATGTTTCAAACATAAGCCTAATCTAAGCGTGCTCAGATGACGTGATAGACCAGGCGCTGTTGCTCACCTGTCCATCATCGTAAAGCCTGATTTGATTGGTCCGCCAGATTTAGGGCGAGCATACTTGCCCCACAATGGAGCAATGCCAGACCGAACTTCCCGTGGGGCGGGACTAAGTTCGGAATGGCACCCAGGCTACCATTAAAGGGGACCTTGGCAACTATTTCAACTTAATAAACCCGTTTAGAAATCATTTGGATGGTTAAATGACCTGTTCCGGTGAAAATGGTGACTTTCCCTGCTGCGCCTAGCGTCCCCAGGCGGAAAACCAACCTTGCAACATTGAGACTACTGTTCCAGAAAGAGAAGTGAGAAACAAGAAACTCGTTTTAAATCATGTTTCTTACCTTGTAACATCCACATAGTTCTGCCAAACTTATGCTAACAGTTCGCTAGATTGTAAACAAATCCATATGCTTTATCGTTACCTTTTCACACAGTTTGAAATAGCATAATGTGCAATTTCTCCAGCAGAGGGGGAAATCCTGCCAAGTTTCCCTTTAAAAGTGCAGTATGAGCATGGTACCCACCTAGCTATCTGAATGGAATATAGGCTGTTTCAATCGGCATATGCTTAGCAAACGCTAGTTAGCCTGGTAACATGAATAACATGAACATGAAACGTGTGCTTCCAAGCACAGACGTCACACTTTAAATCCTACCATGCCATCTCATTTTCCCTTTCTTTTTCTATTTTAGCAGCTTTTTTGCTTTATCCATCTTTTTCCATAGACGAAAACTCACTACTCGTACCTGCTCACTCAGCGCTCACGGCGCCCCCACTCCCTCTTCTATGTCAAAATTCTATGATAGAATCTTATGAGATAGGGCGCCTACTCTAGCCTGTTAGTCCTCTAAAATGTTATTTAACATTGAGGAAATGCAGAAATGATTTAGAAACGTACAACAGTAGCTACATATAGAATACACCAAATATATTATTATTATTATTATTATTATTATTATTATTATTATTTTTATCATCGTTTTGGCGCCCCCATGGTTCTGCACGCCTATGCGCCGCATATAGCACATACCCACTTTTTGCGCCACTGTTTGCGCCTCTGACCATCCGTTTCTGATCGCCAAGATAGGACCTTCTGGGCTCTACCTTGGCGATCAGAAACACATGGTCAGTGGCGAAAAAACTTAAATACATTTAGGGGTGTGCCCAGTCCACATTCAGGCTGGTTTTGTTATCAAATGTCAGGCGCATTCAAAAAGGTTGTACTAATTATTTTAATTAACCAGAGGTGTGTTTTGGCTGTGACATGCAATAAACCAATCAGACCCTTATCTCCCATTCCCTTAAAAAGCCAGGTGCGCTTGAAGAATGGCAAATTGCTATTATAACGGCGCAGTTACCCGGACGACAGGAAGAAACCGACATGCTCGTGTGTGAGGTGAAGGCCTGCGAGCACACTATTTACGGGGACACGAGAACACCACCAAAAACAGGTTAAGCAGGTGTGGGAGGAGGTCGCGGCGAGCGTGTCTTCATCTTCTGGCATCACCAGAACAGCTGCACAATGCCGTAAACGCCACAATGATGTTAGGAGACAGGGAAAGCAAAGGCTTCACGTGAACCGAAAACAGCTTTTGGTGTTATGCAACACACAAAGAATGCTGCGACTTTCTGAGGACTGGACTGTAATGTGTCACCTGACTTATCCAAACATCTGAAGCGCATTTTCAGCAACCCAAATATTCTTTCAATGATGATGCGTGCTTTTGCGTGTTTTTGATTGAACGACAATTCATGCACTGTTGTCGATTTAAACACCTACACGTCTTGCTACTATTGGTGAAGTGCCTACTCAATTTTATCCTCATTACCAGGGGCCTGTTGCACAAAAGCAGAATTAAGACATCTGGGATAAGTTACTGAGCTGCGCTCAATGAATCCAAAACAAGAGCGTACAGGCTTAATTGGTTGCACAACGAGCAAGCCAGGATGAGCAGACACGGATTCATCAAGCCAGGTGAAACCTATCCTGGATAAGTGCGCGCTCACGGCTCCCTCAAAAAGACCCTGCCACCGATCACAGATTCACTGATTCACCATGGCAACTAGACATAACTAGAGCGGCTTCATTGCTTCTTCTACGGTGTAAAGTAGGTAGCGATAGCCTTTTCACAACAGCAACAAACAGCAACACCTCTGTTTAGGAGAATATTGCAACTAGTGCAGCGACCACCGCGCGCAAAATGGTTAGAGATGGAGTTAAGTCATTTAGAGACGAGTGACCGTCGCAGGAAGTGCATCATAACAAAGGGACGCCAGACCCTCTTGTAACAGCTGTTTTACTCGGTGATACTGCAAACTCGTAAAATTAGTTAGAACATAAGGCAGAAAAACGACAAGTTTCCTCATGCTGCTTCCTTATGTTGGAATGTGCAAAAATGTACAAACAATCAAGAGGATGCCTTCTTGTATGTGATTTCTGCAACAGTGATACTGCAAACGTGTTGATAGCCTATTGTTGATTTTATGCTGTAGTGTAAAGCATGTCACACAGTAGCCTAGCCTACAGAAAACACTTAATTGATGTGATATAATGATAACTTGTTAAATGTATGCCTACAATGGTTTATTAAACATAGTCATTTATTTCGTCAGTCATCTTCATGTTAATGAATAGGAAGGACAGACGTGCGCAACCAAGAGGCAGAAAGCACCATAGAACAGCATAGAGCAATGCAAAAGAGCAAAAGAATAAAATGAGTTTTTGTGCTGAAAACTGCACCAATTCGAAATCACGATGGTTAGAGAATGTTAAATATGTTCAATATCCCTAACGGAATGCATGTCTTCGCCAAAAATGACAAAATACGATGTTATATTAATAATGCAAATGAACGGCAAACTTTGAAATATAGTCTGAAATGAGATGTTATCATTGAGACAATAGTGGTATACAATAAAATCCGATTGTAGCTTACAGCAGCTGACTATTTAGGTTAAGTTTATAATGTTGTGGACGGCCACCAAGCGTCTTCTGCCTCACGGCTGCGCGCGCATCTAGTTTTGTTGGTAAACGGGAAACCCGTGTATATCTGGCGTGAGTCCCTATGCGTGAGTCACGAGCTCCTCCCAGCTGACTCTGGCAGATCACGTGGACAGTCACGATCGGTTATAAATAAAAATGTGAATTACGAATAATAATAAAAAGCTTCTACCTAATGTGACTATTTTTTTTTATATAAACTGTAAAATCCCGCTGTATTCTCCATAAAGAGTAAAGTAAATTATGTACTTATTTCTGGAATTGACGTCACTTCCTGGACTCAACTGAGGCTGTTGATAATGCGCTCTTAAAATAACATAAACAACTCGCCATGGATTTCTGACCAGGTTTCTCTTGGTCAGTGGCGTAAAGATTTTTAGAGGGTGTCAGATAGCAATTTTTTGATAATGCGCCAGACCACACCTTCTGCCACACCCCTGGGCACAAGGTTTAATAAAAGTGGAGCGCATGACGCAAAATCCGCCACTGACTGCGTGTAAAATAAGAATAAGCTTTGCGACGAGCTTTGCGCCGTGTTTCAGATTGTTAAATTTGAGCCCTCTGTGTCCTTGGCCACCAGTTGGTTCCCATATACTTGTTCCCATATACTCCCTGATATGTCAAACATGGGACTACGCATATACAGCCCATATACTGCCAGATACAGCTAATTTTGCAGGCATTTATGTGTATGCCTTTATTTGCTTTTCGATAGGCTTTATGCCTTTATTTTTTAAATTAATCATGTGATTTATATATGGTGATTTATGTAATGGTTTTAAATGTGAGATAGTACATAACCATCACTGAGCTTATTGTGCATCTTTAACTTAAATAATATTTCACATTAATTTTACATACACTTAATTACATTATTTACTTACACCTGCTAAATCCCAATGACTTATTTTACTTTACCATGAAAATTCATATACTGTACGACAGGCAATAAAATTTGTTACATGGCCTTTATTGTATTTATCAATCAATATTCAAATCAACATGGCTTTCTCGCCTGCAGTAGGGGGCTTACGCAGTGACACTCGCCCCCTTTCAATGACCTGCCTCGAGTGAGAACAGAGACTTCTGCTTGACCAGTGGTTTAAACAGTCCATGGTCTGGGCGTGCAATGTCCTTTAAAACATTTTGGGCCCTTGTCCGTACTCTTCTGGTATAGATGGTAGGGAGAGGTGCTCTGATGGTCCCTTTGGCAGTAAAAGTCAGGTGTCTGTAAAAAGAGAAAGAAAGTATATGTTACAATTGACCCTGTCCGTGAATATAATTAACTCAGCTTGTGTGACAAATAAAAGCAAACCCACAATAGCAGCCTAGACGTCAGGTGCAATAGTTAGAAGTAATGGAGATATGTATTACAGTTGTGCTCATAAGTTTATATAACCTTAGCATACACATACATTTAAAAAGCATCTGATCTTAATGCCTTAATAAAAAAAAAGAGAAAATCCAACCTTTAAGGAACACTTATTTATTTACGATACATTATTCATTCACAAAGAAAATTTCTGTCATTAAAGGTTGGATTTTTCCTAATTTTTTTAATTAAGGCATTAAGATCAATTTCCAAAAGTATCATACCTATCAAAAAGTGATAGGTATGATACTTTCCATACCAAAATTTCCAAAAGTATCATACCTAATTGCATCACTGTCTGCAGAAGCTCTTTCCTTCTTGCTTCAACCACCTTTCTGATGCATAGATCCTCCCCCATCTGACGTGCAGTGCCAGCCTCTGGCTCCAGGCTGGGACTTGCTGGATGGCACCTAAAAAAAAATAAAACATCAATTGCTATACATTATGTTATTGTTGATTAACATAAAAATCAAACATTAAAAAATAAGTTGGTAAGTCAATCAGGTATTCAAACAAAAATGATAATTACCTTATGAAGGCATCCTTGCCACCATCACCATCAATGTTAATTATTGGCATCAGTTTATTTGTCAGGGTTTCAGTTTCTGTAAATAGAAAATAAGATTTAACTAAATTATGATTATGCTCAGTTTGGCATATATTCAACACATTATTTACATTACCACCAACATAATGGTAAACATGGCTAAACTTCAAAATTCAAGACTATTATTAAAAACGACAATAATGATGATTAGTTCCTGTATTAATGCATTACATTGCACATTTGTCAAACAAATTAGAGTGTGCACAGTGACATAGCCCTCATTCAAAACACACAAACACTTACAGCATGTTGAGGGCAGCAGCCATGGCTTCCAGACATAGTCAAGTAGCATGTAGTAGTAGCAGGACAGACCGACTTTGCCCTGGTCTGTTGATGGTGCCCACTACAGTCATAACAACAGACACATGAAAAAATTGGATAAACTAAACACAGCAACAGACACAAATACATGCACACACATTATAATGTTATTTGCTATTCTACGTGTGTGTGTCTGTCTGTCTGTCTCTACCTGGTGAGTGAACTCTCTTGCGGGATTGAAACTTCTTTTCTATGGAAGTGGCACACATTTGGAATATTCCAGAATGCACTCAGTGTTCTCAGGGAAGCAGTCCTCAGAACTCACTGCCTGCAAACAGAGAACAGAGGGAAATTAAGATTAATAAATTGCAAAATAAGCTTACACATAACGTGAAAAGACTATCACTGAAGCACTAATGCCCTCACATGCATCTTAAATAAACACATGCCTTGGCACAAGTCAGGTACAACCAAATAAGGGCTATGGATGGCTTAATATAACACTATACCTTACCCTTCACAAACTAAAGATCCCTTCACTTGTCAGCATCATATTGAGGTATGTCAACCCCCTGTTCACGTTAGCCTGCATAGTCATTAGCAGCCACTATAAATGTAGCTTCTAGAAGTTATATCGTAACTCCCCCTATTTCCACCGGTCCCGTATTTCCACCGTCTTGCGTGTATGTGTCACTTAATATCCATTTCTATACAAACCAAGACAGCGGACTCCTATAGAAACGCAACCACGCACAACATAGGTGTATCTAAATTAGCTATGTACCAAAAATGACATTTTACCGTGACTCGAGGAGCTGTAAACAGTGTTGTAAGGCTGCGTGTACACAACCGCTTGGAGCTCCAGTGGAATTTTAATTTCACGACGAGAATTCTCGGTCTAACCGTCCATGTGCCGTTGAAACGGTGTAAATAGGCGACCCATCAGGCCAGCACTATAACTCCGAGCGTGGTAAACAAAATCGGATATTTCAGGCAGTAAATGCTCCCGTTAAGAACCAAACCAGATTTTGTTCAAATCTACACAACTATGGCTACTGAAAAATGTAAGGTTCATTTAGCAAATGTTATTTTGAAGTGTTAAAAAACATCGTTGTTTTAGAATTTCTGAACAAAAGTGGTGATAATTGGGGGTGTTACGATAGCTAGGTTAGCTAACCTACTCGTACCTGATAGCCTTGGCCATTTCATTCAAACTAAAATTTTACATCCATAACGAAATCTCAGACAGACTTATTGTTGAATATGATATTACTACCATTCCAGATATTCCACACAATGGTAAAGTTAGTTATTGGAAAAGTTAACATTAACAGCTAGCAGCTAGCTTCTAACGTTAGTGATGTTAGCTCGCAAGCTAGCAAACATTAGCTGATTCTAACATGACGGTTAACAAACGGTTTTGGTTAACATTAATGCTAAAAACAGTATTTTCCTAATTAATTCCAGTTTTCAATTGGCATACAAAAGTACTGTAGTTCTTACCTTGGATATGATGACGGCAGAGTTTGTACAGCTTGCAGTCAGATGCATGACAGAAAAGTGACGGTTGAAGTCACCACCAAGGAGTTCGTTGAAAAGTCAGTCAGGGGTGGGGGATGGGTATGCTGTGTGTGCGCATGCGCTTATCGAGAGGCAAAGCATAAGAAATCGTGGAAATTATTAGGCCTGCATATTTTAGTTACATTAAAATGACTACCAAACTGATTTTGTAGAAGTGTCAAAACATAGTAGCCAAGTGGGCTATTACTACTATTCTGATTATTAACATTATTGGTTCTCATATAGTTTGACGTCAATTTCATTTGAAGCCTTGTTCCTTAATTAAATCAACATTGGTTTATCAGTCACCCACGTTTTATAGACAAGTTACAACATGATTGATCCATTGTGTTGGCCCACAAGGAAGCTTGTAATGTTAAAATAGTATGAAATTATAGATGCTCAACTTTAACAAGTTTAATAAGCCTTTCGTATGTGTTATGGTTTGTAGCATATAGTATGTATTTATTTTCATTATAGGCTATTGATTGAATTGTTGTTTATTATTGCTATTCTTCTTAATGTAGGCCTACTTCAAATTGTTTAGGCTACTGTTAAATTTAACTTTGTATTGTTGTTATGTGGCAACTCCAGCTGAACCGAATTCGTTTTGGCAGACAGCATTGGGGACAAGGGGAAAGCAGATAATTTAAAATGTGGACTTTATTCCTCCAACAGATCTCATGCATATTATACATAAAAAGTAGGCTAGACCTACAGACTATAGCAACTATAAAATCTCAAAGATATCATTGAAATTGAACCATAACCAAAATAATTAGGTAAGTAGGCTAGCCTTGACCTGAAAAAGGTAGTCTTTATACTGTAAATAGTCTATTTTTGAATGTCCCGAAATTAGATAGAAATCAAACAGCAAATAGCCTATCAGTGATGTTTTATGGTACGTTTTGGGCGTAGGGCACGCGTGACTTAATTAGGCAGATCTTGGGCCTAGGCTATCTAATATGATAGCCTAAGCCTATCCAAGGGTGGAGACCTACCCAAAGATATCCAGAAATGGTGTGTGTGACTTGTGATTTGGGTATGCATACCCCTGATATCTCATTGGCATATCAGGAGTCAAAATAAATCAATATTTTCACTGATTCTTAAAAACTCAGGATATGATCAAAGATGCTCCTGATATGCTGCATGTCATAAAAAATATCCGGTCAGTATATCCCCTGATTCAGAGCCTTTTCACCCAGTGGTACAGTGAGTGAAGAGATCTGAATATGCTGAGTGCACACTAGAGTTTCTGTGAAACACTCATTAAACAAAAAAATGACGGCTGTAGTTAAATAGCCTACAGGATGGCACAATGGCATGATGAAATTAATGTTTTCATTTCAAAGCTCATGTGAACTAAGCACCAAATATATTTTCATTCTTCTGGCCTTCATTAGCCAGGGCTGCAAGTAGCAGGAAGGGCACTGTCAGCACAGACTGGCAGAAGGGACTGACTAATGAGATGTTAATGCTGCTGGGAACTCACCTGCCCTTACTGCCCTATGTCTTCTTGTGACAGGCATGACTTTGGAAGTCTCATTTGCTCTGCTTGGCAACAGTGGACAAAGAACTGCAAAGTCAAAAGCACATAAAGCATTGAAAACATTTCAGAGAACCCTACTGCTGACGACTCACTGTGATAATATGACCGTGAAATGAAATAGGGCCAATTCGCCCAATGAATGACAAAGATAGCATTGAATTGAAAATGAAGTCATGACCTTCAGGGCAAGGTGCTCCATCTCAGCTCTCCGCTCACGGTGTGCTGATGCTGTGCACTGAGGAATTATACATGTAGAATGGGTTTCATTGTCTAAATAAAATATCGATGATGATCATTGAGTGTTGTTGACTGAGTGTCACTTAGAAAGTCTTTTTCCTTGGGTACTGCGATGGGAAGAAACACCCAACCTGTGGCGCAAAGCTGATTATTCTTCTACACACAGAATAGCTGTCCTTCAAATCATTGATCACATTCAGCTTCCTGACAATATTATCTTTTATTTGAGAAAGCAAGACAGCTGTAGTGGCAAAATTGGGAGAGGGGATTTTTCTGGGCAGGTCTACATGTTCATAGGATTTACGCAGAAACACAACTGTGCCTTGACCCGAGAAAATGGAACCATAGATGCATGGGCAGGCCACTATCTCTTATTTTTTTTATAAGAACCTAAATCTGTCTGATTCTAAGAAGTATTATGATCATCATTCATAAAATGTGGACTTCATCAACTACCTGACACTAAGTTCATGCATTATTTATAAAAACAATGAGCCAGTGGAATATAAAATGCTAATATAGGCTAGGCCTGTGAACAATAATATGGACCTCCTTCCCAGCACATACTTGACACAGATTGCTGTGAACAATTCCGAGCTCTCGCGGCTCTTAAAATGCAACCTAATGTGTCACTTAATTCTTATAGCCCCATTAGTCCACCGTAATGTCCTCAGCAGTGCTCCAGGTTCCAGCTGAACATATCCATTATCTAATTAACTGCCATGTCTTTGAACTGTTATGAGAATAAAGAAAAACGCTCAATTGTAGACTGAAAGTTTTCATTAATTGGAACTATGCTTAACTGAAATGAACTCTATGAAGTCCAAATATTGTGGTCTTAATTACAAATTAAAGCTAACGTGTGATTTTACAAATGAGGCAATCAAATCAAAAGAATAGGATTAGCCTACTTGTTATATAGAAGAGGAGCAGTGAGCTCTACCAGTGAGAGAAAGTTAAGCTTTGATCATGAGGCATGCATTAGCATTACTAACCTACTACCAGAGGACTCATATTTGGGACTGAGCAGGAACATCACATACTAAACCTCTCTGCTAGCACCTGAAAAGGACCCTGTGGGATTTGTCACTGATGTTTCATTTGATTTCATTTTCACTGATGTGAAAATTGTCCTGATGAATCTGTGACTAAGATCAATATTGACTGAGCTTCAGTGGTCAGCAGCACCATAGCTATACTGATGATGCACAGACATACAGTACCTGCCTTTGCAACCCAGTGGTTCTCATCAAGTCGTGAAAACAAAGCTTAAAAGAAACACTGCAACAATTCAACACTTTTTAAACTCTTTTTTTGATACTCATTTTCAAAAGAAATGTCTATAGTCATGTGAGAGAGAGATACACACCTGTTGTTCCAACTAGCCTCCACTAAATCACCATGCCTGCTATAGACTCATGGGCTGTTTGACATTTTGCCTGAGTTTTCTACATGGCTAGTTTTCAGAAACTCCTTAAAGCTTGACTTGTTCATGTGTTGACTCCTTCAATGTTTAAAACAGAAGTACGTCATTTGTAATGGACTGTGATGTGTCCATCGCGCAATGCTTGTCTGGGAAACGGCCTCTAAAGAATATGCAAATTCCTACTGCATGAAAGATCACTGTAATATATTAATTATATGGTTTGTGTTTGGTTTGAACAAGGCCCGATGAAACCTAAAAGCTCCTCCTTTTGACTTTTGGACCAATCAATGATCAGTGATGGTCTAAAGTGGAGACTCATGTAGCATGGACTCTGATCTGACATGGCCACACAAGATGGACTTCGACTAGGGCCGTGTCTGTGCCGGAGGTAGCGCTTATTTGTGGTGGGAACTCAGAAAATAGAGTTCATTAAGGCCCTCTCCATGGCACCTTTGTTAATCTGATGAGAGTCTTGATTCCCAGGAAACATTATTGAGAAAAGTGACCAAAAGGGATGTTTTAGCCCGTGTGTCCTGTCTCCTTATCTGACCAAACACAGATGTGGATCCAGTGGCTTGGCAGGCTATTCACTGCATGGCCATGGCCTCATTACATTACTTGACATGCAATTTTTACCAATGAAAATTCCTCTCTTTCTCTCTCTCTCTCTCTCTCTCTCTCTCTCACACACACAAACACACACACACACAAACACTAAATCCTATCAGGCTTGGTCACTCCTACACTGCAGGTGCTGAAAGCTTTTGCTATCAGGCTTCCTTGTGAGCAGTCTTGCGGCGACAACTGCAACACCTACACTCACAGCAATTACTGTATCTGATAGAAAATATATCTGAAATATCTGATCCTAATATTGATCTTTTTGGGTAAACCAGCTGTGTCTATTGCATGGTAGACTTTGTCTGCGCCGTTGGCGGTCGTGCCGGCTGTGGTTTATGACGACCATGGTGCTGCAAATGCAGTTTCCTTGCAGTTGTGCGCACAGGCATGATTAATGCAGCCAATTCTTTTCTTATGTACCACATATAGCATGTTCATTGCTGGGGTCAGGTAATGGTAACAGTGAGTATGTAGGGTCATAAAATACAAATCAACATTCAATAAAAACAACACTCGTACTTTGTGAAATGAGTAGATTTCAATCCAAGCATTTCTTAGACCATGATTTTGGCATATTTGTGTATTTTTCCCAATATCCAGTCAAAATATCCAGCAACCTTGCACCTAAATCTGTCCTGATCTGAGATCTGAGAGCAGGGAGCAGCCTTCCATAGCAGTAAGCTGACTCCCTCGTTGTCTGGAGTTAAAAAGCAGGCTCTCTTCTCAGCTAGTGTTATGCTGCAGGAGGATGACACAAACAACACGGCATCGGTGGGCGTTCTTGCCGAGGAAGCTAAATTAATAATGGCTGCACTTAGGGCACACATACAATCAGCCAACACTCTGTCCCTGCCTCCTTATAATCATTAATCTATGCTGCCAGTCTTCTCCACGTTGCACTTATATATACAGTATACAGTTCTTTAAGTGCTTCTTATGCGTTATGGTTTGTATAATATTGTTTTATTTCCATTAGGCTGTTGATTAATTTGACATTATTGTTTATTATTGATATTCTCCTTAATGTAGTCTTACCTTGTCATTGTTTTTATATTATTGATTGAATGGACATTATTGTTTATTATTGCTTTTTCCCTCATTTTCATTGCTTATTTTATCAGGGTATTGATTAAATTGACATTGTTGTTTATTATTGCTATTCTCCTTATTATAGTTTGACCAACATTCTAATCTGTTCCCTGTTAAATTTTAAATATTATGTTGTAAATATTATTATGTTTTTGTATTTGTGTGTCGCTTTGGGCAAAGGCGCCTGCCAAATCCCAAATCCCATAACCATAACCATAACCATATATGTGCCCACACTCACACAGACACAGACTCAGACACACACAGACACAGACACAGACACAGACACACACACAGACACACAGACACTAGGCATTCTTGCTGTCCCTGACAGGTTCTCTCCTCCACTCCTCCTTTATTGCAGCCAGCAGGCAGCTCCTCTGTGGCCCCTCTGTAGTAGCGGTGGCGAGGGCGGTGGTGGCGATGGCTTCTTTTAGGAGGCGGAAGCCTGGCTGGCTCTTTTAATGATTTCACTTTTTCACCTCTCCTCCGCACTCGGGCTCAGCCAGTGGAGCCGGAGCAGCCTAATTGCCTACAAGATCTATAGCCCTGCAGTTTGACCAATACCCCTTTACGGACGCTGAGTGAATACAAAAGAAAACCTGCCTGACAGAAGACCCCTGTAGTGACCTTAGCTCACCAGCAAATGGCATATCCAGTCTTAATATCCTCTGTCACAGACATCAATCCCCTCCCCTCCCCCACTGTGGCCCCCCAAGCTGTATTGTTCCATGTTGTAGTCGAATAGGTTAGCAAGTCTGCTCGTCGGCAAGTATTTTTCAGGATACATGTTTCCCCTGTTACTGGTGCTGTTGCAGAGCTCACACGAAATGAATCTGAAAGCAGTGGTGGACGGAATGGAGACCGAGCGCTAATACATCATAAGTCATTTCTTATTACGGATCAGTGGGACACGGGCATTCAGAAATGAAATGTTTTACATTATTTAGGGTAATAGCAGTCACAGTCCGCATAATTGAATTTATTGCCCTGAGACTAAAACTGATTGCCTTAATATATACTTTTACTTTTACATCATACTTCTCATACTTTTACCAGCACACCTCTGGCATTGGACATTAAAAAGCCACCAATCTTTCATGGTTCTTCAGAGTGTGGCTAACTGATGTTTTACTGGTCATCTATCATTATGCCACCACTTTATTGAGCACTGCATGACTAGTCAGCATGAGGCTCATTTATCCGTCATTCTTTTGGGGAAAGTACGCACATACTGCACTTTCACTCTCTTCAACAATCAATACCTATTCAGAGGTCAATGTCTCTATCCTGTTAAATTTGACTTTCCTTTGTTCGGTGTTCATTGAAAAGAAAACCAATTATATCCTATGACCGGGTTAGTGTAAATCAAACTGTTCAAACTGTCTCCAGCTGTTCATTCAGAGACTTGATGTTGACGAAGACAATGGCACGATGATAAAAATCCGTGTGAAAGCTGTCAGCTGAAGGAATATGCAGAATGTGAAAGCATTCTTTTCCAGACTGTTTGTTCCATTGCTCTTCCTTCGACTAAGAGCCGAAATGGATATCGACAGCGCTTCCACTGAATCCGCCAGACACCCACGGCCCACACATGGAGTTCAGATAAAGAGCTCTGTGGCCGCATGGAATAACAATGGACCTGACCGTCAGGGTGAGACACCTGGCCACCTCATTTGTCAAATGGTAGGAAATGGAGGGATGTATTTTTCTTCATGCGGCTAAGAGTAAACACAAACAAACCATGCTTTCCACTGAATAATGCAGATCTGACCGCACTTCTGCCAGAGGGCCAGTGTGGACAGTGAAAGGTGAGGAAATTTGCGGGCTGGTAGAACAAACAATCCCTGATGTCATCTAGTCTTGATGATGCTCGACACGGTCTCTAACTGTTCATCACTTGGAAACCCAACAGGATAAATTACATGAAAACAACTGACTGCTTTTAGCACAGACTGTGTCTAATTGAACGAAAGTGGAAAACTAAGTGTACCTCAAAAATCAGAAATGTGTAATTAGATTCAAATTAGCAGTTTTTAACAGCATTGTTCTGTGTCAAATGTAATCTGGCACGGGCCCGAGAAGTGTACGTTTTAAAAAAAAGATATCCATTTAGCAAGCAAGCAAGTAGTTCAGGTTCTACACAATAAATAGGCTGCTGTCACTCAGCACTCACAGACTGGCTGTCTCTTTTGTCCAGAAGACAGAAGAAAAACAAGCAACAAGACTGAGACCCAGAGACCACCCTGCTGAAGAAGATAGCAGCCTCTAGCCCAGGGGTCTCAAACTCAAATGAGCTGAGGGCCACTTCTGCCAATGTCATCTGATTGGAGGGCCACGTCAGTGTTAAAGAATAATACAAAAAAAAAGAACGGCTATTTCATTTCCTAAAATGCAATGTTTTTTTTCAAATACTGTATTTTGAAACACAAGACTACAAACAGAAAGTGCAAGTCTTTTTATCTATTTTTAGACACCTGTGCTAGCAACCTTAGCTTATAAAAAAAAAAATTGCTGCTCTTATTTTTTCATTATTATATGTGCCCTCTTATTTACTTATTTACTTACTTTTTTGTTTACTTGAATGTTATGTTTGTCTGTGGACTTAAATTGGTAAAATATGTCTTGTCTTCATGGTGGGATAGTGAGAAACGTAATTTCAATCTCTTTGTATGTCTGGAACATGTGAAGAAATTGACAATAAAGCTGACTTTGACTTTGAAATAATGATAAAATAAATATTAATACAAATTATAAAAACAAACATAAAAACATGTAGGCCTATGTGTGTGTTTCACACCAAATAAAACTATTTTCTTTTCCTAACGTTTTTAAACCTGGCAAACTAGGCGTCAGGGTTAAGAAAGCAACACCATTGGATTTTTATATCAAAATTTTCATGGCTTGAACATTTTCATGGCTTGTTTACTTTCTTTGTTGTCATATTACCCACATAACAAATTAACAGGAAAACAGTAGGCCTAAGATGTATACCAACAATAGTAAACTATTACTAGCCTATACAATAAAGTATCCTGGTCAAATCAGTTCCTATCGCGGGTGACTTTGTAGTTCTTCAGAGCCCTATTTCTACTACCCCTGCTGTCTGTACCACATCCATTTCGGACACTATCATCACGATTACCACTGAAACCTCCAAGCTATGTTGGACAGAGGGTCGAAATAAATAATATAATATATTTATATAATATTTTATTATAAATAAAATAAGCATGGTATGCTTAGTAAACACCGTCGTATACACGCAAAGACGCACCTCCATTCACAGACGCACCGTCCGTGACTTATCACTGTCAATAGAAGGTCGAACATAATCTCCAAAAGGCAGATATTCTCCTTCAGAATCAGAATAGGTGAATAACATAGCCTACCCAAGACTTCATCACACGTGAACGTTTTTCAGCATTTGGTGTAGGCCTATTTCTGCTTCAATTTGTGCAAAACTATGGCCTGCATCGCTTTCGCGTCATTACGAACAAATGCACGTCTTCGTGTTTCTCGCATGTAAGTATTTCCTGATTTCCTGAAAGCTTCTGCGCAGCGATTTTGGGTTTGAATCAAGCTCTGGATGTCTAGCAAATAGTGTAAATAGTGTAATAGAGATTTGTCATCGTACTTGGATCTATCGTCTATTTTAATTAGTGTTGTTGTTTGTCGCAATTAAAAATACCCTCAAGGGCCGGATTACATTAGTATTTTGACATAGGTCGCGGGCCGGAGTTTGAGACCCCTGCTCTAGCCTATACTGCTGAAAAACAAATAGATTCCCACCGTGAACAACATCATTGAATGCATGGGCAGGGACCACCTGCAATGCCTTCACAAACCACCAGTGGGCTGCAGGTCACAGGCTGAAGTCCCTTGGGTCTTTAGACCAGGGGTGTCAAACATAACGCCCAGGAGCCAGATCAGGCCCGCCATCAGGTTTCATAGCCTACGGCCCCCCAGATGTTTTAGGTAGGAAGGAAAATTTTGAAAAAAAGATCACATCCAGTTGTCTTCAACAATGTGTAATAAGCAATATCTCTATGATATGATAAATTGATAACCTAGGACTACAAACCATCCTCAGGAAGGAAGAAGCAGAAAAACTAACATGGAAGTAGGGCATTTCAAGAGAGAAAGAGCAGTATATGACAGCAGTAGGCTACATTATTTGTACTTATTCCACTGCTTGGTTGAATTTCCCATTGTCCTACGTAATTTAGAACGACCATTAACCGTATGTTATCTGCACACCTATGAAGTAGATCCATTTTTTGGCCGTATCACACTTGTATATTAATTCGCCAAACTCGTTGTGAAGTTTAAATGAACTGTCACGTTGCATCTGAGCTGTAAAATGCAGACGTTCAGAACATTGTAGCATATGACGGAGGTGGCTTTTAGCTAGATGGATGACAGCAGGCTAAGTAAAATAGCGATGTTTCAAAGCTAAAGTTCATCAGAATCTTGGGATACGCCCGCTTGACAACGGGAGAGATAGAACTAACGACTGGCCTTTGGCCGTAGCAACCATCCATTTAGAACTAGTAACGGCAGTTTGTCCTGTGAGTTGAGAAATTAGTTGATATGTGTCGGAAGAAATTAGTTCTACAAACAAGACAGTTTTAGCGATTAAAACGTTTAAATTGTAACAGGAAATGAACATAACGCAAGTGGCAACAGTGGAATAAGCAGGATAATGGACTCCACGGTGGTCTGTTCACAGAAGTTAATGCACTACGAGGTTTAAACTATTTGTATAGTTTAGTATAGAACTATTTGTATAGTTTAGTATAGAACGCCGGTCATTACTGTGAAAATAAGTCCCTTCAGGGTGGAACAAGACCCCTCCGCTGCGCGTCGGGGTCCGGTTCGCCCTGTCGGGACTTATTTTCCCAGTAATGACCAGCGTTCTATACATTATCCCTTACATAACACTCTGATACCCATGCAGAAAATGATAATGATGATAATGACCATAACAATGATGGCCCACCACAAGGTCTCATTCCAACAAATCCGGCCTACGAGTTTGACCCCCCTGATAGACCCTCCCAGGGGCGACGATTCTAAGGGCCCAGCACTGACAGAGGGCCCCGAGAGAGCCCCCCCCCCCCCCCCCCCCCCCCATAGGGCCCAAATTTTCGAGCAGCGCCCCTGGACCCTCCTCTCCTCTTGTTTATAGAGGAAAGGCTATTCAGCCAACGGCCTGCCTCCCCCGCCTGCCTCCCCCCGCCTTCCTCCCATGGGTTCCAGCTGTCATCCCACTCTGGCCGCTCGGCTTATAAAGCGAGTGCCACTGATGCTTTCAGACAGGCCAGGCGGGACTCAATTCGCACCGGTCTGACAAGGTCTGACAAGCTTTTCGAGTTTTGCCATGTTAACCTGTGAAGACTGAAAGCCTGTGGGTCATGAAGGGCACTTATTTGGATGTGTGGTGCCCTAACCCACGTACAGACACAGTGAAATAACATGTTACACTATAGAAACAACATGATATAATTGGGAACACATATTGTTCTAACTGTAAAAAATGGCATATTGCATGATATTTCCATAACCGCGAGATACACGCTTCACGATAACGGCAAGAAGTTGTTAACAGACGTTCACCAAGATGTATAGTCCATCAGCAATCTATTTAAAACTAGCAACTAACAAAATATGACCGCCGCCCAGTCCAGCACATTTTTTCCACAAAAATAAATCACGCTGAAAGGCCTATAATTCTAACTGTCTCACTAAATTGCATTATCCACACTCAATTCTCACTGGTATCTGCTAGACAACAAGTACCAAAACATGATTAGTTCATTGATTTCACATGTAAAATTCATTTTATACAAGCCCACCTCCATCTTGCCTGTGCATAATTCTGAGAAATTCTTGAATTGTGTGCATGTGTGCATGTACATGTTTATGTTATGTGTGTGTGTGTGTGTGCTTGTGTGTGTGCCTGCGTATGTGCCTGTGCATGCATGCGTACATATGTCTACTGTGTGAGTATGTGTCATACGTATGATTACTGTGAATGTATGTGTGTGCGTGTGTATCTGTTTGTGCACATGTGTGCACATGAAATGGGTTAACATGACCCCTGGAGGCAAACATACGGAAATAATTGGTCATCCTAGGCCCTACAGTTCTCAAGATATTCACAGAGAACTATGTCTGCCCTACCCTCCTTTCGGGGGGTCCAGTCCAGCGGGGAGGGTACGGGACGGGCTACAGATCAAAACGAAAAACGACGCTTAAACGACGCTTCGCTGCGCGGCGGTCATAATAACACCTATTTGAAGTACCATTCATGATATGTTGTCAAATATTGAAGTTGTGGGAGGTATGTTTCTTTCGTCCCCCATGCCTGTTCCATTCATTCTGGCCAGGAGAGTCGAATGAAACAAAACGCACATTCGACTTTTGCTTAAATAACTCATGAACGATTTTGTTCAGAGATGAAATTCCAACTGTATTTGACAGAGGACAGATGTAGGTTGCTAGTGACAAAATATTAGCTTTCAGTGTGGTACGATGTCTTTGTAAATTACATTTCATTGAAAAGTCCCGGTTCTCCCCCATGTAATAGACGTGCAGGGTGCTAAAGCTTGTCAGACATAGCAACAGTAACTAAGGAGGGCGGGACTTAGCGAAGGGTGAATTGTATGCACCAAAGATTCTAGAACAGAGTTCTAGTATGCACCATAATATTGTGTAGTAGTAATGTTAAACACCATTTCAAAGCTTTGACTCTTGGGAATCCAAAAATGACAACTTTTTTCATGTACAATCTGTATAGTGCTTTACATTCTCAGATTCATTTTATTATGTCTCAATAAATTTGATCCAAAATGTAAGTAGATGCAACATATTGGGTACTAAAATATTCACAAGAATCCATAGAAATTTAATCTTCATGTTGTATTATCCAATATTAGTTGTACAGATGTATAGTCTATCTTATACACACTCATTGAACCAACAAAGTAAATGCAAAAATAGACTTTTTTTGTAATTATTCCATATTTGGTAACGCTTTAGAATAACATGTGCTTATTAAGTATTAACAGTGCATAATAAGCAGTTAAGTGACCCTGCTTGAAGCACCAAAACCTCTCCATTAAACGAATGCTCATCTGTTGTTAAGAGTTCACGCACTTCCATTTCAGAATTACATAATGCTTTGATTTCATATTATGTGGTCACGTTGTGAAATAATGAGGGAAAGTGCTCTGTGGATGAGAGAGAACAGCCTTTATTTCAGCATACAGGAGAATAGAAAATGACTGGAAGAAAAAAAATGTTTTTTCCACCGCTGAATGCAACGTTGTCAGCACTGAACTCACAAACACTACATGAACTTGCTAGAGGTGTTGTTCTCTGATGCACAGTACGTCAGAAGATATGCCATGAGCGCTACGCAGTGCAACCATGACCCCTGGTGGGCGGATAACAACAATGGCTCTGCTCATCGTAGAACATGAACAATTTCTCAAGCGTCAATATGACATAAATCTTGAAGATGAATTGTGCACAAATATGGAAGACATACATACATTGTTGACGAACAAACAATGTCAATAAATATGGATGCTATGTCTAATTTACATAATCAAACAAGACTGTGCCCAAATAATTTTTCAGCAGATCAAACAGCCAGAATGTGAAGAATTAAAACTTCATAAAAAGGCTATTGGTAAATGTAGATAGAGAAACTTAAGAGATTATTGGTGAAGCCCTTAAAAATGTCAAACTACTGGTCTATTCACAGAATTTGAGATAGCATCAGAATGAGTGAACCATTGTATGCATTTCTACTTTCATCTCTGCAAAGATGTACTATTTATTCCCAAAGATGAGGCCGCAAACAAACAGCAGCTACAAAGGCACCATTTGTTCAATTACATTACATTAGATTACCTCCCAGGTTAGGTGGTCACAGAAACACTGCCTTATTAAACACATTAAAAACAAGATCACGAGCCAAGATAAACATCTTTAAAATAATTTATTCAAGAAAGGAATTTCTATGGCATTGATTACCATGACCATTATAGAAAATATGTACAATTTGAGCACTATAATATAAAAGCAGAGGATCCCAGCAAAAGTCTGTGAGCAGCAGTTGCGCGCACACACACACACACAGTAAAAAGTGTGATGCAAATAGCAAAGTCTTCTGTGTTGGTTTTGGTTGAATCTGGAAGATTGGGATGCTGGGTCCAAGGAGTGGTCTGGTGATGCCTGGTCACTAGCAGACTACTGGAGGTTCTCCTGCGTACGAGGCATATCAGACTCGGACGATCCTTCAGTCCGTCCATCATTCCCTCCAGTGTGCTCATGTTAGGAAAGGAGGCAGTTGGACGGTCTGGTATCCCTTCCCTGTGATGAGGACGAAGATAAATAAACTCTTTCAGCACACAGCTTGAAGTGGAATCAGATGGAAAAAAAAGAAATGCCTCCTGCAAGGCTTCAGGAGAGGGGAAGACCTGACAGGTTGCAAACTACAACGGGGAAAAGTCATCTATTATTAACAAATTACTGAAAATAGCAAGTTCTACACAACAAAGTAGGCCTGTCCTAATACTGAATGGCAGAGGTCATCTAAAATACAGCTGATAGGGGAAAGTAAATTCTGTGCCATTAGTTAGTGATGGAAAAGAGTTAGAAATCTCGTGAAAAAAAAAATAAACAAAGCAAACAATACATTTGCAATTTGCTTTGCCATACAGTGCTTGAGACTTTGGAAAATTGGAGCCTGTGCTTCACTGTACAGAATGCAAATTCACAATTTTGTGTATCAAAGCTATGGCAAAAGACATTTTTGATGACGGTGTTGTACTGCACAAGGAGTTCTGACAAAGCAAACCAAGAACAAAGAATAAAAGTTAGTAGTAGGGGATGCGCAATATTGGATTATGCCAATATCTCATGGGTCACTCTTTTTTACATTTTGGCTGTATACAAACCTTTAAGGGTCTCTCCTGTACTAGAATGAACCCATTTTACATTACACTTTCACTCTTACTCATTCTAATCTAAATGTATACTTTCAGAAATGTAGATGCTCATGAAAAATAAGGAAATCAACTGCAACATGGTGTAGAAGTAAAATACGCAAGTACAATAAAAATGTAGAGCTCATCCTTTTTGAACATATTTATATGATGGTTCCGCTGAGAAACTTATAGGTTGTGCCGATGATGGTCTTGCCAACTGATCTGCCAGGGATATCTGCAGAAATGTTCATATCTGCCAGTGCCAATCATACAATCTGCTAATACCGATGTTGTACCGATAATATCGTGCATCCCTATTAGCTAGCAAAGAAACCCGCAAAAGGGAAACAACAAAGGGGGAAAAAGTAAGTGAGGAAAAGCAAGTAGAGAGTAAGATCAAGCAAGAGCAAATGTGTTGGGGACTCTGTACCTAGTACGGGGCTCCTGTTAGCATGCTACTGACTGCTAAGCGTACGGGTGCGGGCTACCTGTTGTCTCCGCTGCTGCCGCTGGTACTCCTCCTCGCTGGCAGCGAGGGCCTGAGCCAGGGCCAGATCCTCCTGCTCCTGCGGACTAACACACACACACACACACACACACACAGGATTTGATATAGCCGCGACAGCATACATACCTGTAAAGACTTGTACAATTTGACAAAAATGTATGTAACTATATACTTGGTTATATATTTGCAAATAAATGATTATTTTGCTATCATTTTGGGGGACGAGGACCGTGGTCTAGGGAGCTCAAGTACCTGAGTGCCTGAGGAGGGCTTGGCTGCGCCGACTCTGCCAAAGACATCTCCAGAGCTCTCTGCAGAGCCTGCTCCTCTGTCTGAGATAACAGAAATAAACAAAGAGTCCATATTAAATGAGAGACATCAGCTACACATGAATACAAATGAGTCTATTTAACAAAGGAAAGTGTTTAAATGACATGACTGACACAGCTGATGAGGCCAAATTGACTAGTGAGTAGTGAACACATGACAGTTGGACAACCCCCATGACGAGGCAAACTTTCCAGCAACACTCTTCTCAGGATAACAACCAGAACGTCATGTTCCCTACTCTTTATATTCACAGAGTATAACTCTATTGGTCTGTTAGCAGACAGACACTCACCAGTCCTGCTTGGAAAGACACTGATGGGGGTATGACATTCTGTGCTGAAGCAGCCACTGTAGGGGCTTGAGTGTATGTTGCTTGTGCACTGGAGAGGAATCAAAATATGAGCCTTCTGTTAGTTTTCTAAAACAAACAAAATGCTAAGGAAAATCTGACTGCTACAACAAAAGGATTTTCAACAAATCCACAGCTCAGAAGCACTCACTTGCTATGGGTCCTGGAATTCCCTGGCATGCCATTGGAGACGGGGCGAGAGCTCCCCCTACTGGAAGAACTGCCAGAACTGCTACTGGAGGTTGGCTGGGCCCTCATCAGAGCGGCGTGTCTGCACACCAAAACAAACACTTTTATTGAGAAAATCCCATTGTGTGGTTCTCTAAAAGCACTGACGTCATGCACCGAAAACCTAGAGCATAACTGACTGTATCTAGAACAGCATCATGGGTGTGAAAATGTATTAATCTATCCAATCTAGTCTTTTCAGAACGGCATGCACCTCCTTAGTAGTAGAAGTAGTAGCCGAATGAGAATTAAACTACCCCATCTGTTGCTTGGTTGTACATCGTTATGATAACAGAAGTATGCCTATGCATATTGTATTATAGACAACGAAAAACTATTACGGTTTAACTAGCCATGAAAGAGATGGTAGTCTAACTCTTTGGGGGCAAAATGAGATATTTCAGTTGAACCGATAACAGTAGGCTATATCTTGAGATTAAACCCTAACACAGTATGATTTGTCACTCTGGAAAGAAAGTCTCAGCCAACAGATTCGCTTATGCATGTATGAGGTCAGGATGTGTAACCGAACTAAATTACGAATCACCCTCCATTAGGCCTTCTGTTAAAATGCACCAGAACACTGGAAATTACATCAATCCTTTTCGCGAGGACCCCCAGAGCCCCGCGAATGTCCCGGCCCCCACCCACATTGTAAATGCTTCTTACGTCCATGAGACTTATGCACTATGAAGTAGTGACCTGAAATCATCTGAATGCCCAGTATGGCATCTACCGCTCAACAGTTTAATTTGCTTGGTTTCTTAGTTGCTTAGTTTCATTAGCTTGGTTCTTCTTTTACTTACGATCACATTAGACACTCTTGTCTATGGGCTAAACACTACTACACCATGGCCTCTTCTCAAACCTCTATTTGCATACGGCCTCTCTCCTCAGTCCTCCAGCTCGTGCCACGGAAATCATTCAAAGCCCGACGTCATCGAGGATGTCTCATTCATCTAATTGCAACCAGAGGAGGCAAGGCCGAGGAGAGAGGCGAAAGGGCCGATGCGTGAGGAAACACAAGAGTATCCTACGCGGAAGCGTTTTCAGTCGGAATTGTGTGATCATTGGTCCAAGCTGCCAAGGTAAAAAGTTCCCTCCCACGTCAGTCAACTTTCGGTTTCAAACAAGTTCGTAGGGATTTATTTGCATCAATAAACTAAATAGATAGACCAAAAAAAGACCTTTATATGCTGGAACTACCATGAACTACCATGCAAACTTTAAAAAAAAAAAGTTCATGTCTGTTTTGTTCACGCATTGTACAATAAGTCTTCATTCAGGTCTCGAGAACTATCAAACATTATCTCATTATCAGGGTCAATAAGTGGGAAGAGTCTATGTTCATATGACATTTTTAGGCTTTGGTGTAAGTTCATATTCTATGCAATTTGCGTGTTTGTTTATTCAAGCCTAAGAGGCGATGCGCCGCATCATCAGGAATTGATGTCTCTTGAAAATGATGCGTGAATGAGCAGGAAATCTCATTTCTCATATCTGTCTCTCCTTCATTCCTCCATCCTCCTATCGTCCCTTCCTCGTTTTCTTCACAACATTAATTAGGAGGGGCTAGGACGGGAGGAAGGAAGGAAGGAGGATCGACAAAAAGACAAATGAGAAGAGGCCCATTTCTTACGGTGTCAGTTTTCCCTCCAATAGGTTTTTGTTCCTAGCAAAACCACTGTTCATACCAGTTGTCTTTAAAGCTGAATTTAGATTTTGATGTACCACACGTGAAAGAATGCTCTATGATACTTCTATATTGCTAGGAAGGTTTCTGTTGCTCTATTGAGAAACTAGGTTAAGATCTCCTTTGAATGCCATGTGACAATGAAATGCTTGAAATGAGATCATATTCCGTGATGGCTTCCATACTGATAGGAGTTAGCTGTTCTCACCCAGACTTAGAAACCGGTTTGCCGTCTGTCTTACAGTCGTGGTCCAGCGGATGCCTGTGCTTCAGACAGTAGTTCAAGTGACACTCGTCGCACGTCACACGAATCATTTCCTTCTGCTTGCAGCCTCCCTTCGAACATTTATTTGTGAAGATCTGGCAACACCAAAAACAAGAAAACGGCATGGGGCTTCTCTTCTCTCGGCTGCAAGCAGGGGTCACTGTAATGATGTGATTTTTGAGTGCGTGTTACCTTTCTTTTCCTCTGTGCTGGGTCTGACTTGCAGTCCCGGTCTATGTGCTCTCCAACTTTAATGTCTGGCATCTCTCCTCTTTTGATGGGGATAGGGATGTTACACAACGGGCACACTGGGACTTGGACATCCTAGAAGAACAAAACTCAGTGACCAACTGCACGTTTCCTGATGTGACCACAATGTCCATAACAACTGAATTACAGTGCAATGCATGGACTAATGTACAAACCTTTTTGTAGGATGAAGTGCACTTGTGATTGGCGTAGGTGATATGGTCTTTGCAAAAGATTTCTTCACAGGCGTCACATCTCATTGGCAGAAAGTCTATGGGATTAAAAATAACACACTCAAATTATGGCCGACAATATTAAACCTTGAAATATCATTATTTATGTTTTTTTGTTGAATCTACAGCCGTTAAAGGATAACAAAAATATTTCATGGCAACCGGTCAACTGAAACAGATGTAGTTTTTCAGTATAAGGATTGTATCTGTATACAATATTTGTAGTGTTTAGTATTGTTATTTGCTTCAAAATCAGACTGGTATACATGATTTATAGCATATTTATAGAATATGTGTTGGAATGAACAAAAACAGTAAGGACATTTTTAGGACCACATCAGTTATTATGAAGTTCAAATTGTATCTAGAGATTTTGTTGATAGGCTGTTACTAAGTTGGATGCATATCTGAAGTATTTCCTCTGATAAATAAGTTTAACCAGGTCAGTTATATCAGAGACTTTCTAATGAGGAGACACAGCACTTAAAAAATCCTCCATAGAAATGCATGGGGTTAGTTTGTAACGCCAATATGGCAGTTACTACACATATCACACCCCTTCCTCGGCAAAACGTTGACATGTGAATACATTGAGCCAATCATGTGGTGTGATGTGAATACATTGAGCCAATCATATGGTGTGTTGTGATCTTGCCGCTGGAGCAAGATTGGTGTCGTGAAGCCTTGCGCACGCGCATTTCTGCCGAAATGGATGCCCAACGAGTGCCCAAAAAGTGTTGCCATATGGCCATCGAGTGGAGGGACTTGCCTAAAAGGACTTTGGTTATATTTTTAAACTTAAGTTTGAAGCGTAACATATTACAGTAAGTCCAAGCGTGTTCCAGTTTTCTGCCCACAGTAAAATTTGTCTAAGATGATTTTAAAATGAAAAGTGAATTTGGGGATAAAAAAAGGACTGAAAATGCATCTCGTGTCAACACATCATAATCACATATTTTGAGGTACACTGACGCTTATGTGAATGTCAAGCGCTTTCCCTGTGTGAAACTACCTATATAGTTTCTAGTGCACACCACAACTCAAAGTCATAAAGATGAAACGAAGGGAGTATTAGAAACTTTCTAGTGTGCAGGAAAACTATAATTTTGGCCCATGTCTCCTAAGGGTTTCTGTAGCCTTACTGACAAGCAAAAACAGTGAGTTGGGAGCACTAGGTTCTTTCAGGTGATTTGATTTCCAAGAGATTTGCACCAACAAGACTAATAGGCATGTATAGGCACAGCCTCTATGCAACTGGAAGCACATTTAAAAAAACAAGGTAGGTTGTACAAAAACGTTGAAAGAGTTAACATCTACTCTGTGACAACATGGACCTGAAATGCAAACAGTCTGCACCCATGCCAAATTTTGATTTAAAGTGAATTTTTCTTTTGACCAAAAGGTATCCAAACAAGTACACAATGTTGTTTACTTTAACAAGGTTGCCTATCCCCACTGATGTGTTGGGTTAGGTACAGACTGCTTTTTCTTATATTAAATAGTGCGAAGCAGTCCGACCTGGTGACTGAGGCGACACAGACAGAGAAGCTGGTCAGCTGGTAATCAATCATGACACCCAAAGTTTCTCACAACAGCCAAACAACGCAAGAAAACAATATCACTATGTGAAAGTGGCCCAAACAGTGTCAAGACCTGAATCCAGTCAAAAATCTATGAAGGGAGCTAAAGGCCAGAGTCATGGCAAGGCATCCCTCCAACACCTGGAGTTAGTTGCTGTCACACTTGACATACTGGTGATCCAGTCAGTAGATTGGTATAAATTTGCCTAGGTGATTAATACGCTGAGCTTAACTGTAAACTAGGCCTCTGCAGTCAAGATTTGACTTACCTAGTCGCTTGCAGGACTTCTCTGAGCAATGCTCTCCCAAATCTGGAAATTCCATGGCACTATGGTGATGAATAGTCCCTGATCTGCAATGCACGGACACACACAACGATATATGATTGACACATCTCTTGCCCTGGATGACACAAATTGCCTAAAATGCGATACCGTTAGCATTACATAAGACATTCTTTCGCAGAAAGGTATATAATTGTATCAACCAACCATTGTATCAAACTGTGAGACCACCATGATACAAAGTTGCAACATCCTGTTGCACATTCTGACTAAGGTAACAGACTAGCCAAGGCGGGTAATCTTTTAATGAGTTTGCGATGTCGTCGAGCCAGGGGTTTAGTTTATCTGCTTTCTGTTGCCTACAGGACTGTTACGTAACTCCTACAATCAGGCTTTACTAATTGCCAGGTCGAGTGTTGTTGTTAATTATACTGTCAATGCTGATTCATGCTTCATTACAGAAGCCTCACAGAACGTAGCCTACTCCAAAGAGAGCACGCGATTGTCAGACACCTCTGTAACGTTAGAGCAGTTAAGATGCTATAACTGAGCTATAGGCTTCAGATGTAAGAAACAAAAACGTTAACAGTTTAAACGATATCATATTGCCAGTATCGCATTGTTAGCTGCCTACCTAGCCATCCAAGCTAACATTGTAGGAATACATAGTAAGCTAACAATGCTATTTGACATAGCTCGGTAGCCTTAGCACACTGAGATAGTCACTAAACATTAACATTCATGTTCCATGCTATAAAACACCACAAGAATCGATAGCAAGAAGTAACTTGGTTAGATTTTAGATGTTTAATGTCACCTTACAGCCTGAAAATAAGTGCAAGCTAGCGAGCTAACAGTACCAATACCATTGCCATGGAAAACAGAGAAGTTAATAGAAAACCAGGTTTTTTAATCATGTAAGTTAATGCAAAAGTAAGCGTATCTCCACTTACCACTAACGTAAAAATACAACTTCTGTTATGTAGGGATCGCAATAACGCGTCGAAATCCTGTTATAAGGACGGGCGCACCAGGATGGAATTTTCAGCTAACACCGGATGACTGTGCGATCAGCTGCTAGCAGCTTGTTATTTATGTCAGTAGGAAGTCACTGCTGTTAGGGCTAGTCTATGGCTAGAACTAGGAGCTCACTGGGTAATCGCATTTTTGGACGCGCCCGAGTACTCCGTCGTGACGTAACCACGACAGTGCTGGCTTCTTCCAGAATTTGCCACAGGAAGGCAGTGATGCAGCAGTTTTTGTTTTGAGGCTCTTGGTGCCAGAATTGGGATAAAACATTCAGTAGGCCTAGTTATAGATATTAGAAAGCTAGATATCGCATTAGGCTCAGAACCACAGCGCTGCCATCATGGTGGAGGAAACAATCACTGGAGGCCAATGGAGAAACATGTCCTGACATATGGCGGCCGTGTTTACCCCGACCACTGATCTGCTCTGGTCCTTGAACAGGAAACAGAAAATAGCAGCGATTTCTTTACAGATTTAGGCTATAGGATCAGCTTTATGACATACAGTAGGCCTATAATTTGATTAGCCTACCTGGTCTCACATTGTTGGCCTGTTGTTTTCTTCCTCACCAGTGGGAGGCTCAGAGAGCACCCGATGTAGGCTATCATGTCTGTAGGCTATTAATGGTGGGGGCAGAGAGAGGGAGAAAAGTAGCATGGGAAGAAGTAAGTTTGAGTAGGCATATGGCTGTGATCCAGTTTGTTTGGAATAGTTGAGAATTGATGTTCTACTTGACTGTCTAATAGCCTACACTAAAAAGTATAATACTTAAAATAGTAATTAGTAGGCTAGTGTAGACCATAGCAAAAACATAGAACCCCCCCACATGCAAACCATGACAAAAGCTCTGATACAGATCCATAGATAAATAAATTAACCTACTCTTCTTTTTGTGATCAATGTGAGTAGTAGCCTAATAGGCCAGTGCACTTCTGGTAATTGTGTAACTGTAAATTGGGTTTGTAAATTATTTAGAGACAGCTTTTTTAAATTCCTTATAAGGAACAATGTTGAGCCTACCAAATTGTGTCTGGAGTTTTACCTTTTTCAATGAACTTTTCTGTTTCAGGACAGTGGCAGCATGGCTGATGACTGCATTGTAGCCAAAGGACTTAAAATGAAAATACTGCAGGTACTGATTTGACAGGTTATTTAATATATACTTATACGTTTCTATAGAATCTTGCCTGTCCTTGTTTTGACTTGCAGTCTTGTGGTAAATACTACACCTTAACTAGTTCTTTTTTATATTACTTTTGTGTACAGGTCATTTTGAAAATGAGGATGATTCAGCACCGGAATGGACAACAGCATAATTTAAAGGTAAGGTCTATACTTCAGTACTGCCAAACACTAGCCTGGCTATGCATTTTCATCACAGCAAACGTTTGCTGGTTTGAAGAGCCTAAAATATAAAAACATAACTCCATGTGTATTATTTAATAGTTTTGAGGTTTTGTTTTGTTATATAGGCCCCTAATGTAAAAATAGTCTGGAAATGAAAGACCTTTAAGTAGGTGTGTCCAAACTTGTTGGTAATGTACATCCGTGTCATACTAATGCTAACTGCCATTGACTGTGTACAAAACGTCTGTCCTCCATCTCCTGTCTGCCATTGTAGAAAGCTTGCCCTATGCCAGTTAAGCAGTTGTGATTGGGGTTTTTAGTGATTCGGCTTGAATGGGGAGGTAGCCAGACAGATCTGTTCGAGGAAATTCAAACGTGCTCACATAATCGTCTGGGATCACATGTAGGCTAGTCAAATACACCTCTCTAAAGCAAATGGCAACTTTTGATGTTTAAAATCGTAACTGCTCTGTGATTTCAGAATTGGGTGTATAATTTGTTTTAGACAGGGCAAAACCCAGAACGATCTGATTAGGTCACTACCAAACATTTCTCAATTGATTCTATAGTACTTTTTCGCGTAGAATCCATTTCTGCTTGATACATTTTTATAGCATAGTTAATGAGATCATTTGCATATTTGAATACCTTAGCGAATATAAATGCATAATAAAGACATTTATTTGCTGTAAGTAGATAGGTTAATGGCTTTAGGCCCAAATAATATTTAAATTGTATCAAATATAACAAATTATCATACAAAAGTATGTTTTTAGATAGGATATTGCAGTTACATTATGTAAATTATGTCATGTTTTACCTTTTTCGTTCACGTACAACTTCACCTTTACAAGAACATCATGGCAAAGCAATTATGGATGTTTTTACTTAATTAGTGTAAATATACACTCTGTGCAGTATTTTGTGAGAGCTAATGCATATGAGTATAATTTTTTAAACTAATTTGCATGGAAGATGTGAAGAAATAGATCCTAGTTTTGAGGCTGTATTGTAACTGATCTTCTCCTGCAGTTGTCCACTGGTTTTAGTAATAATAAATAGTATATAGAAATAGTATACAGTAATAGTAAAAGAAAAAAGAAAACACTTTACTATGTAAATTGATAATCAACATTCATTTCTAAACAAAATGTACCTTTCAACCAGTATTACCATCGGTATAATTTGCTAGCTATCAAATCAAGACTGGTATGTCCAGCTAACGTAACGTTTTCATAGTAGGAGGCAATGGTTTACATGTCAAAGAAATCTTATGACGATGTAAAGGTTTTTGGTCATATTTTCAACATTAACAATAGATTAAATGGGGGGGCGGTGGTAGTGTAGTGGTTAAGGAGCTGGGCTAGCGTGCAGTAGCCTGAAAGTTGTCGGTTCAATTCCCAGCTTCCACCGTTGTGCCCTTGAGCAAGGCACTTAACCCCAAGTTGCTCAGGGGACAATGTGATCCCTTGTAATATAGCTGACATATGTAAGTCACTTTGGTCAAGAAGTGTCTGCTAAATGCACTGTAATGTAATGTAATGTAATTAATTATGATTTTAATACTTTTTTTGTAGATAATTGTTGATTGGCAATGGCAGTCCAGCCATTTTTAGTCTCTCATTCCACAGACGACAGCAGGTGCTTGCTTTGTTCAAAAGTCATAGGTGAGAGAGATAAGAAGCAAAGTATTGGTGCATCTGGTTTGAGTACAATTGAAGACAAAGCATCTCTGTGGGCCAAGGAGCCTTATGAAGAATTTACTTATGTGAAAGACAGACTCGTAAGCACGACCGCACAAAGTGTTTATGCTCATTCAACATGCAGGTTGATCAGGACACATTTAGAGAGGAAGCAAAAAGAGTGTTGTGTGAAAGACACTGCTGTCACAGGTGTGGATACACCTGAAGAAGTATATGAAGATGACAAACAAGATAAAAAGAAGAGAGTCTCTGAACGAGTGGTGAAGAAACCAAATTTCATATGTTTCATCTGCAACAACAGGACAAAAGCAAATATAAATCCATATGCAGATGGTAGCCGAGGCCGATGCTCTGAAGAAAGGTCTTTCAAAAAGCTACATAACCAAATGACTCTACAAAATGTACCTGGAGACAAATTTGAAATGGCAGCAAAGAGACTAAGGGCCCTATCTTGCACTCCAGCACAATTGACTTTGCACACTGGCGTTTGTATCATTCCTATTTAGCATTCAAGTGGAATGCAGCGGAATTTTCCCTCCACAGACGCACAACGGTAAATTAGGGAATGAACTTGCATTCCCGGCGGCGGTTCAGCGAAAAGAGGAGGCGTGTTCCAGCGCAAACGTTCCCTGGTTCTATTTTGCGGTTTCATGAAAACAATTCCGCCACAGACCAGGAAAACCTAGTCTAAAGTCAGTGGCACGTTTTTCAGATGCTATTTTAAGGGCGCATGCTTGGCAATAACGTAGCGTGTGCACAACGCGGTTAAGATGCGCTTGCTCATAGTTTTTCTATTGAGATGGAGTACATCTTGGGACAGAGAATTAGACGCGGGAGGGAGAGGAGGAATGTAGGCGTAAGCTACGCCTGGCCCGTCAGGCTGTGACAGATGTCTGCCATCTCCTGGCAATGCTATTTAATTGAAAACACACACTAACACACAGTGTAATTGAATGAACATTCGGCATACTGAAGATGCGCTTCAGGTGTTTGGATAGGTCAGGAGGCACTTACAGTACAGCCTGCAAAAAGTTGCAGCATTCTTAGTGGCATGTTGTGTTTTACACAACATTTCCATTAATCATGGATGTGCTCATGACATAAATGAGGAAATATTAGAGGACTTAATGAGACGTGATGTTGAACTGCATGTGCCGATGACATTTAACCCAAATGCCCCAGCAGCAGCACGGAAGAGGAGAGCTTATCTGACAGAAGAGCTGCATCGTTTATAGTGAGGTATAGTGAAGCAAAGTAATCTCGGTCTAATGTTAGACTACATTGCAAAAATATCACCATGCATTCACAACCTTGAGAGTCAGTGAGAGTGAGCCTAAAACATCAGAAAGTATGTCTTTGTGACATTTCTTTATTTACATTTTGTCAAAAAGAAAAATGCCAACCATGGAAACAATTGTGGCAATTTCCTCCCACACCTGTTTAACTGAAGCTAATTTGGGTGGGTTTCTCCCATCCCCATACAATGCCATTTCTCTGTCTTTTACGTCCCTGACGAGAACGTCGGTCTCATCGGCTGTGAACCGCTCCTGGCGTGCACCTGGCAAATCAGCCATTATAAAAGCAATCCGCCATGGAACAAGCGTACCTGCTTTTAAAGGGAATGTGAGATGACGCTCTGATTGGTTTATTGCACGTGACTCCCAACCACACCTATGCGTAATGTAGACCAACCCGCCGGTATAATAGCAACAGCACTCGAGATCCGCCCACAAAGCTACTTGCGTTTTGCGTTTGATACTTGTGTTTCAGATCGTTAAGATAGGGCCCTAAGTCTTCTTTTGAGTGGACAATCATTTGATGTGTTTGCTATGGATGTATACTACCATAGAAGCTGCTACCTGTCATTTGCCTTCCCTTACAGCAACTCAGAGACTACACTGGACAGAGAAAAAATGGAAAAATTGAAATATTAGGCTATATTTTGGCGATCTAAAACGCATGGTCACTGGCGAATAGCTTAAACTAATTACTGAGCGCATTGTTCAATAAAAGAGAAGTGCATGGTGAAAAACTCGAGTGTACAATCGGAATAAGCTTTGCGTCGTGATAACAACACGCTTTGCGCTGCGCTTTTGATCATCATATTAGAGCCCATAATGTTACTGAGGACTTTCTGAAATGAATCAAAAGGAAAGTGAAGGATAAGGAAGCTTATCCGATAAAAGATCTGCCGGAGGACATTAAACATTTGAGCACTGAAAAAATGGGTTGCAAGAGCTTGCTATGTGTTTACTATGAGTCTATGTAAATTTACTTATGTAATATAAATATAAACATGACCAGAATTTACACTGCAGATAACTTTACACCTGAAAGAGATAGAATATTCTTTAACTAATCATAAAATGTCACCCAAACATAAGTGGGACAATCCATACCCTTTATTTCTGCTAATTAGTCAAACTATGCAAAATAGCTCATTAATTATGCGCGATATACAAAATGGATGTCTACTATTACTGTATACTATTTCTACAAGCTATCTGTTAATTTTTCCCACGGTTGTGTTGGGAGAAGGGGGAGTGGAGTAAAAGTGACGTGGGGCTCAGGCCCGGGAAAATGAACTTTAACTTGGGGCAGCCCGCCCCTATCTCTCTTCTTCGATGGTGCATCCTGAGAGCACGCATGTTACACTGATTAATAAATTCTGTAAGATCCAATTCAGTTGTCAAGTGGACTTGTGTGTGTGTGTGTGTGTGTGTGTGTGTGTGTGTGTGTGTGTGTGTGTCCCTCCCGCGTCTAAACATTCAATTGTTTAAAGGAGAATTCCGGTGTGATATTGACCTAAAGTGTATTGAAACATGATACCGAGTGTGAACGTATGTCTCATAGCCCATATGAGGTATCATGCATCAGGTATACAGGTATGATAAGGGATCAGATTCCAAAAATAATTCAGTGGAAATGCATGGATTCCAGTTTCTTCCAGTAGCAGCAACTGGAATCCATGCATTTCCACTGAATTATTTTTGGAATCTGATCCCTTATCATACCTGTTCATTCTTACTTGTTGCTCGACTTATCGTGACTAAATTCAAGATGGCTGCAAACGCTAAACTTCGTGAAGATACTGTCTGTATAAATCGTCTTGTAAGTAAACTACCAGTGCTTTTTCAAAGTTCTCAATGTCTCGTTTTAAATGTCAGGACCCTCGGAAGTCTACCAATGAAGTGTGGAGATACATTGAGCCTCGTAAATGGGTGTAAAACAGTGATTTATTTGCATGGCTAGCCCGATGCCGAAGCACCACTATTGAAAAAGCTGTTGGTAGCATCGGCTAACTAGCGCCAGATTTTGGAGTGCAGGGGACAAGCCGAGATGGGCTATGAGACATACGTTCACACTCGGTATCATGTTTCAATACACTTTAGGTCAATATCACACCGGAATTCTCCTTTAACTCAAGGGGAGGTGGAAAATGAGTGTAATTCCCCAAATGGTGGAATATTCCTTTAATTTAACAACAAAACACAACACGGAGTATATTTAACGGAGGTCAGGCCTTGCCTACTGTGGACGCTGCCACACTACACATAGTTCTTGTTAATGTCTGTTAGTCAGGAGTTGATTATCTGAGCGGAGCAAAACAGAAAGGTGACCTATCTGTGCCTGGACCTGTGTTAATGATATTGATGTAGGATACACAGAAAAGAAAAGATCAACCAACTCATAACCAAATCAAGTCATCTTGTTGCTTTGACTGTGTTAAGTTATGTGAAGGTGTAGTGTCACGTTTATGAGTTGACTTGATACTACAAGTCAACAGAACAACCTGCCATCTGCCATCAGATTATATGATGATTATGTAAAGCTGTAAAGCATTCATTCAATGTAATGAATGAACATTTCAGTCTCACTTTACATTATGGCAGCCTTATAAGGAGCGTAAAATGTTGCAGATCTGTTTTGTTTCTTGCCCTCTCTCTCTTTGTTTTAAATTTTAAAGTATGTTATTGAGGTTTGTTTAGAAGTTGGGATTAAATAACTGTAGTCAGGTTCTGAGGAGTTGGAAGGACTTCATAAGTGGTTCCAACAATGGATTTAATGCTATTAGCATCCATAGCCCACAGCTGTCTCTAGCAGATCATTGTCTTCTCTACATAACGGCAGTTCATCTATACCCTTGTTGTGCTTGAGGCACTGCCACTGATTATTTAGTTTTCTCTTGAACACGAACAAAGCAGGTTACCATCTCCCTCCTCTCCTGTGCTGTAGCCCATGTTTTCTAACTAGCACAGAGACCAAACCCTGCTCTTCCACTATGTGCCTGGCTAATGAGATCACTATGCAGAAGTGTGTCTTTTGCATGGTTAACCGCTTCCCATAGATGTCACTTCTTCCCTGTTTCCCCGTTGGAGCAGTGTTCTTCACTGGATCCTTAGACTTTTGTCTGGCCTCGGCACTTCTAAACTCTTCCTTCCATGCTTCCAAACTTCCTTTTCCATGCAATGCTATGGTGGTTGTTATGGGAAACTAGCTAACTTTAGACAACATAGGGAACGAAACGGGAGCGGGACGGGATTCGGGAGTCTTTCTCTCGAGATTTAGCAGGACAGGATTTTATTTGAGGGGCAGTCACGTGATCGGGTAGCCTAGAAATCTAGACGCACCCTAGCGGCAGCAAATGTCATTTGCAGCCAGGATAGTTAAGTCTAGCAACTCTCCGTTGGCTTGCAAGCTGGAAAAATTAAACTTCTATCAGGCCAGTCACATCGTGTATAGAGTCGGTGACGGTTCCGTGTGATTTTCCTGCTAATTGAAAACAAAGAAGATGGATGTTGCTGCTGGCGAACAACGGCCTTTGAATCGCGACTCGAGTTAAGATTTTTTTAAATTGGCAAAAGTTTGATCAACTAGCCAACTAGCTCCACTGGTGGGAAAATGCATGGGACTCATGAGTTGTAGCGCTGTCCTTGCGTGCAGAGGAAATTTGAAAGACAACCGTTTATCCTGCCCTTCGGATGAGCAGTGCCAATGGTAAGTTCCCAGACCCTACATCTTGATGTGGGTCTGGCTCGTCAGGCTAGTGATCAGGATATGACGGGAGTATTTTCGTGGGCTCAGGATGGGAGCGACAATTGATTCCTGTGTCACCCTCTACTCTCAGACCATGAGAAGTAAAATCATCTGGTCTGATAAAACAAAGACTGAACTATTTGGCCACAATTTCCAACAGTGTGGAAGAAACCAGTCACTGAGCTGCACTGATAACTTTTTTTGCTTTAGTGACACCTTCAACATCTGAAAAGTGGTTTCCTTCCGGGCCAAGGAAACGCTATCTGGAAGAAGAAAGCATCACATTCCTTCTAACGTCTCTCAAAACTAGTGACTCAATATAAAAGTGAGTTTTTCTCAGATTACTTACCTGCTACCTGTGTTCGAGTTATCAAGGAACTGCACGATATCGTTGTTGCTAGCCAACTAGCAAACAAACGTTTAAAAGAAAGTTGACACAGACGAGCCGTCGCCACGACACGATGCCTCCCCTCAGCTGTGCACCAGGCTGCGACTCATGCGTCCTTCTCAGCGAAAAGATAGTGGAACTCGAAGCCAGAATAGCAACCCTCCATCAGATTGAGAAGGATGAACAGTTCCTCGACACCATTCTCTCCGTAAGTACCTCTCTTACACACACTAATGCCAGATGCCCTGATTTCACTCTGCCCTCCAATACTTTAACCATGCCATGCACTAATGCAACTTCTGTCCCTGTTGCCTCTCCCCGGCCTCTGCTGAGAACCAAGCCTGCTCTGCTGGACAGCTCCACTCCACACCAGCCTGAGCCATGGCGTAGAAGCAAGCATCACAAGCACGGCAGACGTTCCGGACAGCACTCAGGCCCAGCCCAACCTATACGACTGGAAAATCGCTATGCCATTCTGACCGAGGATGAGGAGCCCCTCCTGCCCCGAGACAACCATCCTGGTCCCTCCTCAAAGTCGGCGCCCCCCCGACCCCCTCCTCCCCGGACCTCATCAACCTCCACCCTGGTCATCGGCAGTTCAATGGTTAGAGACCTCTGCATTCCCCCCATCATGTAGCGGTCCCTCCAAGGTCTACTGCTTCCCTGGTGCCAAGGTCCTTGACATCCAGCAGAAACTCCCAAGCATCCTGGCCTGCCACACCAAGGTCAACAACATCATCGTACACGTGGGCACAAACAACATCAGAGATAAGCAGTCAGTAGCACTGCAGGAAAACTACAAAACTCTCATCACCACCCTGATGGGCACAGAAAAACGCTTTGTCATCTCTGGGCCTCTCCCTACCTACAGAAAAGGTGCTGAGAGATGGTCCAGACTGTTCGATCTCCACACCTGGCTCAAACGCTACTGCGCCTCCCTAAGCATCCCCTATGTCAACAACTGGGGCTTGTTCTGGGAGAGGCCCAGTATGCTGAAGCGTGATGTCTCCACCAAAACCAACATGGAGCCAGGCTACTCTCTGACAACATAGCGTTCACACTGAGGCATTGACATTCTGTAGAAAATATTACAGATTCACGCCCCCCAGGTATTGATTCGAATGGCATTATACATGTAGCCTGGTCCTTACCGCCTGTGACTATGTTTCTCTTCGTCATACAGTCTGGAACAAAGTAATAATAATCTGTCTCCGTAATGGGCGGATGCTTATTTTGAGGTTTAAAATCATTGGAGTTCCCTTAACCAATCAGCAACGTTTGGTAATGACGTATGCTGTGCGCCGGAGTTCAGGCTCTTACGCTTACCACTTCCCCTTCAGACTCTTCCGCTTCCCACTTCTGCTCTCAGTAGTAAACAGACCGCTGGCTAGTATGCAGGCTATCTGACCGCCAGGGCAGTCTCTTCGTAGTGGATATATCTCTAACTTGCGCCAGCCACAGACCGAGAGCTGTATACCAAAAGCGTCACGTCGCCGAGATTATATCAGCTCTTGTCACACGCCAGTTTTCCCTCTTATCTCTTCTCGCCGCTTATCGGACGATTGTTGTTCTACGCAGCCCGGTGACTTCGTCGGAGCTTACTTCGTTCTCCACGGGCTGTTCAGACTACACTCTCGGATAAGTTGGATTGTACTGACGACCTACGTGTTATTTAACCTGGAGCTTGCTCAGTTAAATTAACAGTTGTTCGGCATAAAACAATGCAGCCTACCTTGAGTCACGCTCGGTGACTGGCTAACGTTACTGTCCACAAGCACGGTAGCCTCGTCTGGAGCCCAGCTCGGCCACAGGCTAGCCTCTGTCAAACACAAACACGGAGCGGTTTACCTTGAGCCCAGCTCGGTAACCGCTAGTCCCAGTCAAGCACAATCACAGCAGCCTTGCCTTGAGCTCCGCTCAGTAACCGGCTAGCTCACGTCAAGACACACCGCCTCGCCTTGAGCCCCGCTCGGTAGGGTAGCTAGTAGCTAACATTCCATTCTTTAAGTAGGCCTATGCCGCATTGATTTTGTTAAGGTAATTTGAGAGTAGGGGGGAGAATAACGAGCAGAAAACGTTTATTTGAAAACATGATAAGTAGTGATGCATGTAGTACACTTGTGCGTTTAGGTTTAGTTATCACCATCTGATAAATCAAACTTTTCCCAAAGCCAGTTGGAAGGAGAGTTATAAGACGTCCTTGCCATTTATAAAATTGACAAGACAAGCCTCTTGTTCCTGCTTTAATTGCGTGATGCCCTCGAGAGTTGAGACAACTTCGCGGATAGCTTCTAGCGTCTCTTCCTCCGTCGCCATTGTTGCTATGCTAAACAAGCTTCGCTGGATTACAAGCAACTCGGCAGGCAAGTTCCGCGTCATCACTCAACTGTTCGCTGATTGGCACGGTCGTACGCGAACCGCATACTGTGGGTTGGGCCAGACTACGTGCGAGGCTGAAATCAAATTTTGGCCGGAAGTACGTAGGATGGTAACGACCAGGCTATTATACATGTGGATGGGTCTGAGAATGTTTTCTGCAGGGTAACATACAATACTACTACCATAGATCAAGCTGCTTCATGCAATAGCATGACTTATGCTTATAGTTCTATTCCAACGTTGATTTCTACCCAACGTATAGTAAAAAGAAAAGACAAATTTAAAACTAGAAACCTAACAAATATTCTTTCCATACCTCAGCATATTCCTCAAAAGCCAGAGGCATTTTCAGCTAACATGGGCTTACTAAATATAGGTGCACTTACTACCAAAACCTTTGCAATCAATGATTTTATTAGTGAAAAAAAATTGGATTTCTCTCAAACAAATATAGCTGCACTAGAGTCAACTTTGGCGAATTTGCTTCCTTTGAGTATTGCCCTCACTCTGAAGGCTGACCCAGCTGTACTTCTATTAACCTTATACTGCCCTCCTAAACTATGGACTGGCTTTCTAGACCAGTTTTCTGAACTTATGTCGCTCATCATCACTAGCTATGATCGGATAATTGTAAATGGCGACTTTAATATTCATGTCAATAAGACAACTGATGCTAAAGCCAGTAAGTTCCTTAATGTTTTGGACAGTTTAGAGCTAAAGCAGCATGTTACAGGACCCACCCACAACCTTGGCAACACCCTCGATCTAGTCATTTCTAGAGGGATAGAAGTCACAGACTTATCAGTAAATGATATAAATATGTCTGATCATTATTGTGTATCTTTTAATATAGTACTACATACTCCAAAAATTCATCCCGAAATTGCAATCAAATCGCGACTCTTGGACATTAGAGCAGAACAGCAGTTCATAGCTCTTATAGACTCCATAAATTTAGATATTTTACATCATCCCATTGATCAAATGGTAGAGGCTCTCAATCGTGAATTAGGTGCTCTGCTTGACAGAGTGGCACCCTTAAAGACTAAAAAAAGTCAGTCTTTGGCATCTCGCTGATGATCTGTGGTTCCCCCTTATTTTTCCTGTGTTCCACAGACGTTGATTTGAGCTCCCAAACGTAAACGTTCACACAGTGCTACAGAATATATGAGAACACTATCTCTGGCAGAGTACCAACTTTCCCGACATAAGGACGCATATTGAAGCAGTACCCTGTGGTAGAGTCACACAGAATGTAGGATTTGATTCCATATTCCACAGGCTTTTGTGGGTTGTACACCCTGACAGATAGGTGCCCCGCCACTGCATCATATCCTCATCAATGAAATGTTTTGCCCTGGTTGATACATCTCCTTGAACTTTTCCACAATGTAATCTAACACTGGGTGGACTTTGTACATTTTGTCAGTCGTATCCTGTAATGAAGGAGCCTCCATATAATCTGAAATCTGTTCCTTGGCATAGTCTTGCTGAAATGGGGTGTGGCATCTACCTCATCAACACTCCAGTACAGTTCAAGGTTTGGCTGTACTCAGGAAAACTGAGTCCAAAGAAAGTTTTCAGTTCTGGGACTGACACTAGTTTCCATGCATTACCTCTGCTATATGGCAGATTGTCAGGTGCGTGCTTGAAAATACTGACTTGCATACAGGTTGGTCTGAACCACAATATGTTGGAGCAGTTTGTCAGTCAGGAAGAGCTCCAGGAAGTCAGCTGACAGGTCGCTATCCAGCTCCGCAGCAGCCTTCCGGGGTCCAGGGGTTGCAGTGAAGGGGAAACGGTTTGGTTGCCAGCCGGCTTGATGCCAGTCATCCCCGCGACCTCTGCTTGATGCACGACCTGCAAATTATAGAAATATATACAATTACCATAAAAAATGTATTATTTTTATTGCTGCGCTGTGATGTGAAGAATCTTTGCTCTGCCAACAAGAGTGGGAGCTCTGCTAGATGCATGATCTGTAAAATTCCTTCACATTAGTAGGCTACTGGCAACATACATGTATATTACAGTATATGAACTAGTGGGACTAAATGGCGTTCATGTGACATGGACTGAAGGAGGAGAGAAGGGGAAAAGTTAGCTCTTACCTCTGTCATGTCTTTCTGGAGCCGCGTCTGGGGATGACGCTCTGCTGTTTCCGGTTGATCCAGACAGCAAGTACTCATCTGAAGAATCCGGGTCAGGTTCGCTGAATTCATTATCTGATTCAGTGGTGTCTGCTGAGCTGAGCTCTTTCAGGCCTTTGAAGAACTATCTCTGAATATGCCATTACACATTTAGCTAGTGCAAAAGTGATGGGAGATTGCAGATAAACATCCGCACTGCCATCAGCAAATGTCATATTGTTTAAGGACAGTTAACAGGGCAAATTTCGACCAATAGCGATGTAAAGCAGATATATCGGTGCATCCCTACTAAAGAGGACACATTAAGAAGACAATACATTGGCCTATGGTCATGATGTTCACTCTTTTGGAACAAAAATACTCTCATCCATTGGTGAGCCAAGATCCACTTGTCTAATGTACCTGCTAAGTGCCTTCTTTCAATTTTCAAACTTCTAGTTTTCTCTTTTTGCTATATCTCTATTTCTAGAAAAACAAAACAGGGCATGTAGAAATAAACGGTTTGTACCCACTGAGAGCTTAAAGTCTCGCCTTTCAAACGAGTCATAGTATGTGTCCATAGCTATAACATAGAATACGCTGTGGCTCTACAAAAATCATCAACAATGATCTAGATTGCTGGCACTCTGAGCCAAAGCTTCCGAAAACAGCGCGGCATTCAAAGTGTTAAAGAATGCTGACTTAACAAGTTGATCCTTGTAGAATGCAACCTTAACTTGGGTCTTCTTTGGTCAGAGTGGTTCTGCCCTCCTTAACTTGGGCCTTCTTTGGTCAGAGTGGTTCTGCCCTCCTTAACTTGGGCCTTCTTTGGTCAGAGTGGTTCTGCCCTCCTTAACTTGGGCCTTCTTTGGTCAGAGTGGTTCTCCAAGACCTTCTCTCTCTGTTTATCATTTGCTTGTTTCCACTTCAGGAACCTACTTCAGCAACCTACTGTGCAAGTCTGGCTTCAGAAAGTAAAATGCCATCATATCATATATTGGTTCTACCTGTTCCCTTAACACAGGTGATTTAGCCAGTTAGCTGATCTACCTGGCTGAGGAGTTGTGATTTTTATTCCTCTGTCTAATTTCCTGAATCAACCTTGCTAATATCATTGTCTTGTTGGCAGGGAATTGGCCTTGTGATGCAGTGAAAGCCAAATTATTGTGTTGAGGTTGTGCGAGAAAACAAACTACTTTGGTAGCATTCTTCTGATGTGTATATCTCTCAATTGATGCTTGTTATGCCACATAAGTAATTCGATTTCTTGTGTAAAACAAATGTCCTCAAAGTCACTGTGGTTTACTCTGTTGTAATAATATTCTTGGGATTGGGCTTAATCTAAACAAGGTATATTTGTCTTTCAATTTGATGGAAAAATGCAAAGACAAAAGAATAAAGGCAGAGCGGAGAATAAAGAGTTGGATCCAGTGACACATTTTGTTTCTAAGGGACGATGTTTGGACTAGCCCACAAGGGACCTCCTGTTGGGCAAAATTCTGCTGCTTCTTTTTTCTACACGTGTTTGCTCAGATGTTTTTGAACAATCAGGGATTGTTATATCAGATAATATCAGATTTTTTCTTCTAATTTTTAATGCTATGGTTGAGTCTTCAGATTCCATGAACAAACACAATTATATAATTGCAAAACTATATAGATGTGGACCTTCTGCTTCTTAAACCACATCTTGGTATTTGAAATCTAAGATACCCATGCAGGCCACACACAATACTGATCATAAATAATAAATACAAAAGTGTTAGTATTTATTTTGACATATTGAAAAAAGATGTTCAATTGTATACTAGACAATTGTGTGCCAGACCTGCACTTTGGAAAACTGGCCATGGGAGGGCAGCAGAGTTTTATTTGTGTTCCATGGAGGGTATCACATAGAATTTGAGAGAGGGAGGAGGTGGCCCCCCCCTCCCATAATTTCAATGGCCCATGCTAGGCTAGATATTTCAGCCAAAAACATCACTTAATTGGCTGTCACTTTAAAAATAGTGTCCGACGTCCGACATATGCTCACTTCCGGCCACTTTTCATGAACAGGCTTAGGCCTAGGTGCCACATATCAGATGTGATATTGATGTTTGCCACAAATGATGCTGTCCATGTGGATTGGCTGATCTTCCTAGCTTGAAAACTGCCACATAGACAACATACTTTTTGTCTACCAGTATTGTGGCACTTAATTGGCTTATTTATCTATCTATCTATCTATCTATCTATTTATCTTATTTGTGAAACTGTGGCCGGTAGTGAGAGAATACACTTTTGCTATATTACACTCACTCATTCACCCACTCAGTCTACAGAGCTGTAACAAGGCTTTTGAAATTGAGTGGCATGGGAGGGACTTTTGAAATTAGAAACACAAATATATTTAATACTTCCAACTATCTGCAATATGGTAGAATAATATGAATAAAAATAACATTAACCATTAGCAATCAACAGCCATTTGATTCGACCATTCGAGCAGGAAGACTTGCAAAACTTAACTCCTTTAATTGGTAAATGCTTATTGCTTAGGTTGTTAAATTGGTTGATGCCCTTTTAGGATTATGGATTTAGTATCATGCGGGGAGGCATAGGTCCCTCCAAGCAGCCCTTTTTTGCTATGACCCTGATCTGCCTATTACTCATTACATCTTCCGCATCTACATTCACGTTCGTTTAACTTTTGTCCAAAGCGACCCACATCGACCAGTGTGAATACGAGGCATTTGTGTAGCAATAAATGCCACCTGGCAAAGAGTGCAACCCGCGGATGACCGCTGAGAGTGGAGTTGAGCGAAGGGATGCAGACAAGAGGGATGATGGAGATGGAGAGGAAGTGCAAGTTCAGTGTGCTAGTGAAGTTGTGTTAGGAGAGGATTCTCTAGATCAAGCGTGACTGTTTAAAAAAGAACTGTTATAGGTGCCAGCCATAGAAGAAATTCTTAATATGGAGACAGAAAAGTGAAACTGTCTGCCTCAGTCTAGCATTATTGTATGAAGCATCTGTAGAGTCTCTAGGATAAGAGTCAATAGTGGTGCTATCTGGCAGTGCTATAGCTGTACTCTCCACCTGTGCGGTCAACCAGATTTCTGACCATGTGATTCCATCTAACTGTTCAACTTGAACCAATAAACTCACTGGTTTGTGCAGTTATTGATCACTCCTGGCAAGTTGAGAAAAGTCCTAGTTACACACACACACACACACACACACACACACACACACAGAGAGGAAGAGAGAGACACACAGACGTGTGCACACAACCAAAAGCTACACTCATCTAAACACAAATGTGCTCTCTCACTATCTCACTCTCTCACACACACACACACACACAAATTTCAAACACAATCTCAAACACATCCACACAGGCCCTATAGAGTGTTGCAGCACTCCAGTGTGCATCTCCCCTCTTATTATGCAACAGTGCAGAGTCATGGCAGTGCAGGCCCGAGACGAGCGCCCAGTCCTCTCCTCCTCTCCTCTCCTCTCCGATCCGTCTCTGCTAGCGCAGCACCTGGCTCATAAGCCGCTAATTCTTCTGCCAGATGGCACCTCTCACTGAACACCTGGTTCATCATTGGGATTCCTCCACCCTGCTCCAGTTCGATCTGCTTCCGTGGTATCAAATGATTGTAATAATAATTCTCCATCCTCCTCCAGCTATTATGTCACATCACTAGAACAAACAGTTATTCCTGCACATTTTTGCCGGTGGCTTGGTGCCAGTTTGCCTGGTGACAGTCGCCCTGCATGGTCTCGCCATGGCTTCTCTCACACACAGAGTGTCTTTGACACCGTCAAGGAGACCTCTGTTGCAAGTTTTTTTTCTCACCTATATCATCGGTGGCCAGTGCATTTA
>NC_055959.1:29204122-29219122 GCF_018492685.1 Alosa sapidissima
CAGACGAGAGGCAAACAAGACAGGCCTACAACGGCCCTGAATGCAAGGCTTGTTCGTCTTATTATCGGGTTAATTAAAGCTAGGATCTGACAATGTCACTCGGTTGTAGAAAAACGGATTTAAATGCAAGGTCTCCCGGGACCGCGTGTCAAGGGCTGCTTTTCATTGAGTTGCGATTGCGCTTGGAAAAAGGACCGCGCCCGGAACTGCCAAAGAGCAATTATTGAATTTTGATGTTCAAAAGGGGAGGATATGAATAAATGGAATTATTCATAACTTGTGTACAGCGTGATAAAAAATAAAGTTTTAAACACAAAGAGATCAGGATTCATCTAAGTAAAGGCAGCTTTTGACTATGAGGGGGAGAGGGATGAAAAGCCACGATCCTGAGACATTTTAAAGAGTTCATTAAAATTTACACATTGAAATGCAGAAGGGCTGCAATTTGGACTGGGGGTCAAGAGACGAACGGATTATATACTTCCTCATAATAATATTAATTAAACAATTTGCATGCTAATAAGGTAACAATTATCGGGGCCTCTGTTGAAAGATTCGGGTTATTACAACACGCCAAACCGGGTGCCAAGGGTCAGGGTGTGAGTGGGGAGCGAAATTTCAGCTCAGATTAACATTATGACAGCTCCAGACACTGAATAAATAAAGTCGAATTAATTCCCTGTAATGAAGAGAGAGACTGAACATCTACTTACAGTGTGGGGATTGATTACCACCCAGTATTCATAAACACATTTGCCTCTTGCATAAATCTAACACTGCGTTTAGACATGTCCAGTGAAACCAGCTCTGATGGGGTTATATGTCATGTATGGAATGGCAAAGGAGACAAAGAAAAAGAGCAAAAGATTTATAAAGAAAATACGTAGGCTAGTTTAAACTCATAACAGGCCAAGCTGCAAATCACAGGTCTGCTATGGATTTAGTTTTACACTTGCTGATGTATTCAAATGTTAACAATGCAATTTATGACACATGTCAGTTTTGGACATGTGTATGCAGCTAAGGACGCACATTCACAAATACACAAACTCTGCCATAATGACCCAGAAGTGTTTCATAATCTTAAAACACCTCATGGTTTGGTGAGATATGGGCTGATAGTAGGCTATAGAAAAATTAAGGTAGTCTTCTACAGTCAATGTGCTGTTTTTTTTTGTGATTTTTAAAAAAAATAATTGGCACAAACATTCTATGCATTCAATTTAAACAGAGTAATGCCTCGAATCCCATCGATAATAATAAAGTTGTGGGTATCCCCTCGAATTTGCATTGCATAGCCTATCAATGACACACAATAAACATATCCACAGTATAAAATAACCTGTACACAAATGTGCTTATACATTTAAGGGGCCCACTTAATTTTTGACAGTTTGAGATCCAGTTGAAATCCTATTAATTACATGCTAGGTATGACTGGGGATATAGTTTTCCAGTTGAATATTACGCACTGTTTAATTAGTTGGGCATGTAATTAATGACTTCATCTAAACCTCCCGTTAATATCGACCCAGAATTGAGATCATATAGCCGTATTTCATTTACTAACTTCCTTGTTGATCTGGCCATATAGGCTGTTGTGCAGTAGCGGGATGTTTGTACTTCTGAATCAAATTTGACAGGTTTGGGTGATGAATGTCCCTTTTCCGTATCAGGCTATTTGGTGCTCGACGTTTGTGATCGCCGTGTATCAATACATCAGAGCAGCGTGTAGTGACAGCACTTTATCAACAAACCCCAACAAGAGCACTTCCCCTGTAACGCTCACCATTCCTTTCCATGTAAACATTTCCTTACAACCCGCGGAGGGTAAGTGGATTGTGTGCTGTTTTTAAGCACGACAGCGCAAAACAGGCTGGATAAAACGGCGCGGCATCCGTCAGATGCACAGCCGACGGCGCGAGGTGAAATGTTGGTGTCTGTTTAGCGTTTAACCAGGTATCAATCTGATCGCTCTCTCCGTGGCCCCCTGTGTAGATGTGATGTAGTTCTTATCAAAGCCCTCCTGTCTTGTTGTGACAGCCCTGATATTGTTTATTGAGGTGGATGTCAGGTTTAATTAGCAATCGATATGGAAAGCGTTTTCAGAGCGCGTCTCTGACGTCACATGCGATTAACGTTTCTCATTGGTCTCAAATTCCCAGAGCCGAGGCTAATTATTGGAAGGTTCGTGTTGATAAAGTAGAGCTCATCCTCCTCTCCACATCATGTCCCCTCCTCGCTGACCACACTCGCTGCATGTTTTTTAAATTCACATCACCAGCCTCAAGACGTCGTTTCCTTTTGCCTGGGAGATGATGGACAGCAGGATACTGGATCCACCTCATGCCCAGTTCGGAGGCTCTCTCGGTGGGATGGTGAGCTTTCCGTACCATCTAAGCCACCACCATGTTTACGAATTAGCCGGTCATCAACTTCAATCTGCAGCGGTTCCTTTCTCAATAGACGGATTACTTAACGGTTCCTGCACGGCTTCAGTGGTTAATTCGAACCCTCTTTTGTCGTCTGGCTGCGGTATGAATGGAGATAACCAACAGTACAAACTGACAGGTAAGCAAACGGCAGAGACAAGGCTACTTGTACAAAGAGGTGCTTGCGATTAAGTATAGGCTACCATTTTATGCAGGAAAGCGTTTTTAAATGGCACTTTAAGTGGTATTTCTATATTTCTGGTATAGCCTACTGCAGTCGATAGCATAGAAACAAGGCTCGGGAAACAAAGAAGCGATCATCTCCATTAAAAATGTTGTTACAGTAACAAGGCAGCGTTTCAGTTGCCAAAGGGCGCAGGGTGAGCTCTCAAACATGGACGTGCTTCCTAAAAAGATGCCACAAAGAAAATAATCACATTGTTCAATGTTACTGTATTATTATTATTATTATTATTATTAGCATTATTATTATTAACATTGTTGTTGTTGTGTATTCAGTCAAGATATCAAATATTGTACTTGATACTATACTTGATACCATACATATGTTAAAACTCCTGGCAAAAAAGAAACAAACATGCATCAGCTTATTTTATGAGCATTGCAACATTTGTTGTGATTTAGACATTCTAATTGTCTTTCTGGAGAAAAAAAAACATGCAGCTATATTTTGCTCTCTTACACTAGATTCGGGAGATCCAGACAAGGATAGCCCCGGTTGTAAAAGAAGACGAACTCGCACCAATTTCACTGGTTGGCAGCTGGAGGAATTAGAAAAGGCTTTTAATGAGAGTCACTACCCCGACGTGTTCATGAGGGAAGCACTGGCCCTGAGGTTGGACTTGATAGAATCGAGGGTGCAGGTAAATATTCTAAACTTTGAACTTCATGCCTTGTCCATTTTCCATGTTGTGTTTTTAAGTCGCTGCTAAAGTTACATTGATCATGTAGAAATCATCACGTGAACGTGCAACTGTAACTATTTAACAATGCTGTAAATAGCAAAGTGTAAATCATCAGAAGTATGACCCCCCCTTTGATGTTAGTCTCGGGTGCCGAACGGTGTGTAGCCTAATCAGGTGTATTGCAATCCTTTTAGTTGCACAATACAGTTATATTTATTCATGGTGAAATTATTAGCGTTAAGAAATATGTCATTCTGTTTTAACTTCACTAAATTGACCTGACTTGGACTCCAAGCTTTTATAGTCCCTTTGAGATCGGTATAGTGTGTGTGCATACCAAAAATGCATGAAATGGTAAACGTCAGAGAGAAATATGGGGAGACCGAAATGAAATATAGCATTTATTTATATATATATATATATATATATATATATATATATATATATATATATATATATATATATATATTTTAGAGCACTATTCTTTTTAAACGCAATTATTGAATGGACATAGCAATAGGGCCTACCTACCAGGCTTCTCATTCAGGAACAAATGGCAAAGGTCTAAACACGAATCGCAGCAAAAAACATGGCATCCATCCAAAAACAGTCCAAACACAAAAGGAGTAGTTTAATATATATGTTTTCCTTTTTTACTTACTTTTTGTTAGTTACAGTAACACTATGCAGGCTACAAATAAATTACAAATAGGCCTATGTTGCCTCTGGAATCGATTTTTAGCGAGTCAACATTTTCATGATGAAATATATTTATAGTAGCCTAACGGCCTATTTTATATTTATTGATGACAGATTACTTTTACAATAATATACGATTAGGTTTTTAAATACCACCTACCATGTGTTATCATCTGGTGACATTATTTTGTGATGCCATAGGCCACTATTTAAATATAAACTAATAGGTTATAGGCTACAGCCTTAGCCTAAGCAAATGCTATTTAAATGTTTATGGCTAATATGCTAATATTATTGATATATTTACACTATACATATTGAGACTGCGGTGAAATCAATTAATTCACAACAATGTAACAATGTGGAAATGAAAAACACCGGAATTTGGTTTACATGTTTTTATTGTTTATCTGTCATCTGTATGATTTATTTTCAAGCAATTTATTTGGCTTCTCAAACAAGTCAATTGCAACATTCAGAATTAAATTTCAAAGAGAATGAGGACACATGTTTGTGGACACATTCACAACATTTTTGTCTGGACATCGTCACAGAACGCTGTGGAGATTATCTGCATATACCTGCTAGAAAAAAAAAATGAAATGGAAATGAATATTGCTTTTCTTCGGTGTGTAGGTATGGTTCCAAAACCGCAGAGCTAAATGGAGGAAAAAGGAAAATACGAAAAAGGGTCCGGGGCGACCTGCTCACAACTCCCACCCAACCACATGCAGTGGCGAGCCCATGGATCCGGAGGAGATCGCCCGGAGAGAGCTGGAGCGCATGGAGAAGAAGAAGCGGAAGCAGGAGAAAAGACTTCTGAGGTCACAAAACAAACTCTTGGCAGGGGAATTATATCACACTCCAGGATCTGACAGTGACAGTGGTGTGTCACACGTAACGGACAGCGAGCAAAGCTGTTTACTTAGTGAGCTGGGCCGAAACCAAACGCAACCAAGCTGCGACCAAACCCAACACAAACTCCAGAACCAAAGAAACCCAAACCAAGACGCGAGTGGATCTGAGCTGGACTCGTCCGACAGCAGTCAGCAGTCAAACTTGGGTTCCAACAGCAGGGCCTCCACCATCCAGAAACTTAACCCTTTCAGTGTGGAGAGCCTCCTGTCTGACTCAAGGCCAAGGCGTAAACCCGCTGTGGATTTCCCAGCTTTACCATCCCCTAGACCTTTGATAGGGAAGGGACATTTCTTACTCTACCCCATCACACAACCACTCGGTTTCATTGTTCCACAAACATCTCTGAAGCCATCAGCATCATGCCCTGACTCTGATAACGTCATTCAAAGAGCGTCACAGAGTGAAAGCTTAACAGCAAATTTGGGACATAAGAACAGCATTGACTCCGACCATGGGAACACCAACGCGACATCAATCAAAGGACAAGTTAATCACTCTGTTAGAAATACAAGTTCGCCCAACGGTCCAACCCACATTCCCTTTAACAACAATCAGTCTGCAGGAGGTTGCAATGAAAGATGCCTTCAAGAGAAGGAACCAGACAATGTCGGTCCCGTATCTCCACCTCGAGACAAGTCTTTAGCAGACTATTCAGACACAGCTGAGCCGACGTCTACCAACCATTCCTCGGACACAAACAAAGACTCAGTTGATGTAGACATGGGATAATATAGGGTTCTTAGTCGCCGCTAGATAGGGGTGATAAAGTAAAAACCTTCAAAAGCGTAACCGAAGAAAAAAAAGACATATCAAAAACATTTCATTTTTTTGCTGACATGTTTAAGCTCTGATTATGGGGGACTATCTGTGTGAATATTTTGTGTACATGTGTGATGGGCTATCAAATGTTTATTGGAAAAATTAGAAGCAGACCCCTTGTGTAACAAACTGTAAAAAGAACAAGACAACAGAAATCCTCAGACGTTGTATAAAGTATTGAAATATTTATATATGTAAGTTTTTCATAAATAAATCAATTGTATACAATAAACCTAAAGCGTGTGCGACCCTAAATAGCCTTTATGCTGTGGGTATAGGTAGCTCTTTCTCTTAAAACCTGATGTTGTATTTCTGTGTATTGCTTTAACAAATTTATTCATCTATAAGCCCCGCTGAAATGAGGTTACGAGCCGGAGGCGAAAAGACCCGTTCGACTCCTGCAGAGTTTTGATATGAAAGTAATTATTTTCCCGGTGGCTACTGCAGGGATTCAGTTTATTTTAGCCCAAAGGGTTATAATACATTACCGATTTCTAGTGATATGAAATCACATAAACTTCCAAGAATAATAGAATTAGCATGAAAGGCTGGGGTGTCAAATTGAAATAGGAAAATAATAGTCTAGGCAGCTGGGAGTGTGTTTGTGCATATTGGATAGGAGATGGGAATTCGTGGGGCGGAATTTTCATGAGCTTTTCACTTTGTCAGGGCCCTTGTAGCCGGCTATATTAAGATAGATGTTCGATGATATCCCTCATTGTTCTGTCGCTTATATTGATGTTCCTGTGTTATCAGCCTATTGATCATGCGTCGCCCGTAATAGGACGGGCGAACCAAACGTGCCTATTTACAATAGCAGAACACATTTGTTCTAATAGGGTTGGCGGTCCCCGGGGAGGCTGAGGGGGCTCCAAGACATCTGCGCCTTGACAATATTAGAAATGTTGACCAGATCTAAATTCGAGGTAAGAATAAAAGAATAGCCTACATCCATAGCTCAAGCTGTAAACTTTGAGGGATATCTCCATAACAAGGCCTGCAATAACACATCTAAAATTCAAATATCAAAGGCATTTATTCTGCCCATCCTGGTCTGTTTATAGCCTTGTTAAATATCCTCGAGCCCTCCCACTCTCATCGGGTCTTGATTTGCAAATAAATTGAAAATAATCAGAGGGACAGCTTTACGTTTGAGCTGTCGCAAATGAATTTCTGAGCCCGTGTCCCTTTCAAAATATTTACATAATTTTCAACCAGCGACCGCTGTTTGCTTAGAATGACTAAAGACTTTAAAATGGATAGTTCCTATGAAGCAGGGCATAAGCAAAACACATCAAAATATAGGAGCTGCAAAAATAGCAAATAATAACCAACGAGCCCACAAAGGTTATACTAGAATCCAGAGACAGGAAATCAATAAACTAATAAAGCAATTATTTAATGGACAAAGAGCATTATACATTGCCCGGAGGGAATCCCCTGTCCAACCAAAAACAATAACGTTAATAATGTATTCTCCACGTGTGCTCCACGTTATTAACAAAACCTCTGTAGCATAGCACAAAGGTATCGTTTCTTCTTATTCTCTTTCAGTCAGCTGCGAGATATATGCTTCATTTCGGTCAATGAATTGCCTTTTAGATTAGGCCCATGAAAAAAAAGCAAGTGTTTGGAAATTGTGAGTTGTCTGGAGGTGTCCTTCAATTTGCTGCTGTTTTTTTTTTCCCTCATTTTTGGAGCGCGTTGGTGGGGGCTGTTCATGTATAATTCATTTGCAGTCTGAATAGGAGTATCGCTGGCTGCACACTGGTGGCCTTAAGGTGAAATTAGCGATTTGCTTAAGTAGTTAAGCTTTTGCCTGAAAGCAGCACGCTGTATGATTCAAGACAAACTATCAATCGATATGGCCCAGGCAGCCTCCAGGAGATGTGTCCTCCATGAATCATACTTTATGAATTCAATTTCTACCCGGAGAAATTTTCAATTTGAACGCCGGATCATTATGGGAGAGTGTAAATTGTTTTTGCTCTATTATGCATCGGACGCCATCATTTTTCTTTCTAATTACGGAGGTGTCAGGTCGGGCTGTCATGCAGGCGCTGATTTTCAATTTAACTGATCATCATGCATTCATTTTCCCATTTGATAAATCTGCTATCTCGACGCCGCGCCATGCCTGGAATGTTAAAAGAGAGAACAGCAAAGTAATAGGCGTGTGTATGCTGCAATAAGTGCAGATCAGGCAGCTAATTTAGCACCTCCCGATATTCCATCTCCATTTCTCATTTCCAAGTCTCAGAGGGGAGAATAGCTGCCCAAAGGCAGCCAGCTGAAATTCAACACCACAGTAAAACGACTCTGAAAACGCTTGTTTTCCACAACACATTTCCAAATTAGGATATCAAGCTTAATTAATGCTAATTGAGTTCCTCAATACGTGTTATTTTTATTTAATAGAAACAAATTTGTGCAATTAATTATGAAGGTGATTTTCAAGAGCCTCATTTGCTAGACCCAGACTCCCCCCGCCCCTCCCTCTGTAGCTTTGTAGATTAATTTCCTTTGTCAATTTGTATTTTCCCAAACTCAGGGGTGAGCCCATTCCTAAAGGAGGACGGACAAGCCATTAGGCCTAGTCCAATTATGACCATACCTTCTTTTTGTATTTCATATTTTGGGCTGAGGAACAAAACAGATTGAATTGAGACTATTGCTAGGAGGACACATGCCTGGCCTATGTCGCCAGGCCCATCACTAAAACAGATGTAGGATTTAGTGATTGGGATGTTGCTGCTATTTCTGAGAATAGCAAAAATGAAACAACATCAATGGTCTACTTCAGTTTACACGAGCCAAACTATAATTGAAGGAGGCAAATAGCCACTCTGATTGTGATTAACAGGGGAGAGAAATGGGTTATAGTGACCTTAGATAATTAATTGGTTTTCTAGGCTGAAAAAGTTCTTTAATATAGCCTAGCGTTCTTATGCTCATTCTCTCGAGATTCAACAATCCCAAATGCTTAATAACAGACGGCTAGGTTTTTTGGGGGTATATTTCTGGGGTTCTATAAAGTGTTATGTAGACCAATAGATGTTACTTCTAAATCTATCTGGGACATTTGACAATCAATGTAGGTCTTCCGTCATTTGTTTAGAGATATGGTTCCAGGAATAAACAGCATGCGTAAAAGCAGCACCACAAGTTGTCTAACCAGTTCCGATGTGATACGGTTTAACAAGATTAACAGTGCAATGAGATATTCTCATCGTAATCACAAGGGGAGATCTATTTTAAATTTAACTATATTCAATTTTTATTGATACAAAAAATGACAAACCACAACACGTGATCCAGAAAAAATCAATTTTGAAATCGACCGTAAAAACAATGCAAGTGCCAATTCTATCCCAGGGTTGGGCGACAAAGATAAGAACGCCATTGTCCCCTGAATTAATAAGCCTATAATGTGAAATAATCCTAAAAACGCATGGAAGGCTAGCGACAGGACAGAAGCCAAATGTCAAGTACCGTTTTAAGCGATTGTGAGAAAGATCCAAGTGGCTCCGCTCCTTTTTTGGCTTTGAGTAGGAATGCCTTGTAACAGTGAAGTCTAATCACTCCGCACTACTCATTCCTATTTAAGTATGGATGCATAGCACGACTACTTAGAGCACTTACCTCCAGCCAGACAATAGCTGTGACACCTTACTTGATGTTACATTAATGATCACGGGCACAATTACAAATGCTAAACACAACACATTAGACACCAGTGTGCAAATTGGAAATGTGCATGCTGCTAACATAGTCTGATGTGCCTTACATTGTATTGGTGCAAGATGCATTTGGCTAAGACAGTCCCTCCATTGCAGTTGATCTGTAGTGAAAAAGGGTATGTGCCATTCTTCTCTATTACTCACTTAAGCTCCCGCACAAGGCCTATATCCATGCTGTGCGCCCACATACCCAAGTAGGCAATAACAGAGTGCTTAGATCCTCCTCTGACTGGAGCAAATTGAAAATTTCCTTCAGCTAATGTTGACAGATTATGAGTAAATCTACCCAAACTGCTGGGGTCTGTTGTTTAAAGTCTTCTGAGTATATTCAATAACATTTAATTATCTCATCATCTTATCTGTCGCCTGTCCGCTTTATCTGAAAAATCATACCACAGTAGACTATAGGAGACTGATTTACCAAGCGGTTATACTGGATAAATCTCACACCACCTAAAAAGTGGACTCATAATAAGGTTGTCATATGGCCAACATGCCAATAAACACCCAGAATGACAAGAATTGATTTCTTAGACCAAAGCGTTGTATAATGTGAGCTACCCAATGCATGACCCATGAATAAAAGGCTCCCATATAAAGAAAGCCATTAGATCGGGTTTTGATTTTGAATTATTTGACTTTACATGTTGCTGACCTGGGATATAATCTGCATCATAAACATGACCTCAATATTAACACCATCTCCCATGGTCATGGTGGTTATTAAATACCCAACCGCCTGTGACTGCTGGCTTGCCCATCTCCACTAATTATCACCTCATGAAAAGTGTTTCATTATGCATTTTCATCACATAAACCCAGGAATTCGGGCCAAAGGATTAATATAACCAGCCTTTGTTGGTTATCTCTTGACAAACTAATAATATGGCCAAATTCAAAGCCACGACCAGCATAGGATGTGAATTTAAACAGCCTTGTTGCAATGCTGCACACACCGCAATCGGGACAATTGAGATAAATACATTAATTAACACACAGTTTTGCTTTAGCCCTGTTAGAGTTTCATAGCAACCGTCGCTGAACTTTGGAAGACATCAGTTTGATAGTCAAGATGATGGAGACGCACAGTGAAAGTTCTATGTTTTTTGTATATACTCAGTTGTATAAACACGTCTAATGCATTAAGTATTTATTTCATATACTTAACCATAACAATAATAGTTCAAAGACTGAGATCATAGTATAGGGTATCATTCCTATAAACGGTGTACTTCAATTTTCAAATGGAAAATCACACCTCTGACTACCACAAGGCAAGCTGAACAGTAAAGGTGTAAACGTGCACTATTTGCGATGGCAAAATATTTTCACCCAGTAAGTGATTGATTTCATAAGGACAACTGACCTACTGGTAAATTCATATTTTCAGGGATGCTGTTGTAGGTACTTGCATATAGCCTATTATTGCCAGCTTTAGACTTTTGATGACAAAATACCCACAGCTGGTTATGTGCCCATATCTGCACTCAGACCCTTTGATATTGCCTATAAAGGAGAGCTCTCAAGGGAAACTGTCACCTGGAACTTCAAAAGGTACATTGCAGTCAGGAAATGCATCTGCCTTGGTCTAACTGATTCCTTCACCTGTAAATATGAATGTGGAGAGCTGTACATTTCACACAGTGAGAACCATGATGTCACTCCACAAAGAAGAGCACGCCCAGCAATGATCCTTCGTGCTCTGACTGTACACGATATCATATCTCGGTCTCTTTTGAGAGACGTCATCAATTCCACCATCAACTACCTCAGTATAAACCCAGAGTAAAACAACATTGACCCACCCCAACTCAGCAGCGCATACAAATAAAAGGCTACATTGGTGGCCACTTGTAAAATAACATGGAGCCATCCCCAACAAGCCTCCTGGGCTGCTCGCGAAGCCCGCACGCTTCTCACCTGTGTTGCTGTGCCGCGCCGCGCCTTGCCACACCGCGTGCCGCGTCACGTGCCTGCCGACTAAAGCGCTCGGTGGCGGCGGCGGCGGCTCTGGGAAACCCTGTGTAAACAGGCTCCCTGCTCCTCTGTCTTCCCAGGGAGTCGTGTGGCCCGGAGGTTAATGAGGCGTGAAGTGTGAAAACTTCCTGAGATGGGATGAGTTAAACACTGTTTCCAGATGTTAAGGCAACACTGTCCAAATCTATTTGTGGCTGTCGGGGCTCCTTATATGCTTCAGATGACTCCAGTTTATTCCGGAGATGAATCGGCAGGACTCCTTCACCCCTTGATCACTGGCATTGTTTGCTGCACTTGGCACAAGAGGGATGGACGTCCATTTCTTTTCCCCTGGCCTTCCGATCGCTGGCTAGGTGCTAAATTGAATTAGATGAGGTCTGCATTAGTTCAGATCACAAACTAGAGGCTGCATTCAGGTTAATTTGTGTGGTCACAAGAAAACAAACTTGTATCTGTTCCTTCTCTCCTTCATTTTTCGTAAGACAACTGAAGCAGTAATCAAGCCTATGCCACAGTATAGTGCAGTGCATTTATAAAGCAGATAATGAAAGTGAGTGAGACAGAATAGGAGCCGCTTCTGACAGGCACACCTAATAACTTTGGTAGTACTACACAATCTATTGCTATGATGCTTGGACATTTTTGATTATTGTTCCTTTTGTATAGTCAGATCTTTATATGTTCCTTGACCTCCGAGTGACTTGACCTTACATGATACAACATTGATAGAAAATGTATTCTGGTTCTGGTTGTTAAATACATACTATGAAGTATGATATATGAAATATGAAATATGAAGGTTTGATCATGACATGATATGCGTACATTAGTTTGCCACAGTGTCATTTTGAGCATACTGGCCTTGCAAATATCTTTAGATTTATAGAGGTCATGAATATAGGGTGATGCCACAGGTTAAGCTTTGTCACAGAACTTATTAAGGAAAACTGTTTTCATTGGTTTGGGTCAAGCCCAAAGCACAGCAGGACGTTAAGAGGATCGCCATAGGGTGTAGTTAACTCAAAGATAATTAGTTATTATTCCATACCTTAAACCGTATGAACCTATTTCATGTCATTGAGAGAGAAGACATGGGTAGCAGCACACTGCATGAGATGGACCGGCTATGAATACCATCATCTTGGACACTTCACAGCATGTGTAACGCACTGAGCCGCTTCCGCAATTGTAAATCTGAATGCAAAGCTGTTTCATTTCCCCCTATAATGGAATATATAAAATGTTATTTAGAGATATTTTAGTGGGGCCATTCTATTTAAAGGCTATAATGCATTTTTATGGTCTTAAATATTTGGCGCTTACTAGATGGGATATAGATTATGTTGTTCAAAGCGAGCTCTTTGACCCGACATGCATAATTTCATGGCAATCCAAAAGGCGTTTAATGTTTGAATGAATTAGGAAACCTAAGTCACCTAAGATAAGGATTACAACCAAGTATGAAAATAATAATGACTGTTTGTGTGCAGGTTTACACAGAGTAATGCCTAGAGTTGTGTTCTGGCGGTGAGCACACAAGAAGTGCTATTTGACTGAGTAAGCCCCAGTTTAGTGTTCACAGGCCCAAGTCAGAGCTAACATACATTTTCTGGTTTCAATTAAAATAGTTGGCGTGAAGGTCCTGACATGCCCTAAAATACGCAAGTCAGTGAGCAAGTCAGCCTTCAAGCTCTCTCTCTCTCTCTCTTTCTCTCTCTTTCTCCCCCCTCTTATTCTCTCTCTCTCTTTCTCCCCCCCTGTTTCTCTCTTTCTCTCTCTCTCTTTCTCCCCCTCTCTCTTTCTCTTCATTAAACTAGACCCTGCAAATGCTCTTAACACATCCGGGGCCAGGACCTCAGATTTCACTATTACACGCACATTATTAAGAATTTAATCCTCGGACTCCCTGGTTGTACAGACATGTACAGTTTTTTTTTTCTTTTTTTACTGTCATTAGGTCTCGAGGAAGCTCAGGCGACGGGTACCTCTCAGACCACTTTCCACTTGGGGTTTGGGGGTTCTCTCTGTCTCTCTCTCTCTCTCTTTTTTGTCTTTTAATGGCCCGGGGGAAATCGGGTCTAACTGGGCCTGAAATGTCACCGCGAGAGTGTCCTGGAGAGGAGCGTGTTATGGCCCTGTTGCTGGTCCAATCGATCGCATTAGTGCAAGAGGAAGTGGGGGAGATCTGACGACCAGGAGACACTTCAATACTGACACGCTTCGTCTGAGAGCTCCGGGCACGCTACTTAAAATAGTGTTGGGGAGGGGGATGGAGAGAGAGAGCGTCCTGCTTCTGCCATACAGGCGGGTGTGATTAGTCATAAGGTATCCCATTGTGCAATGGCTGGAAGAAAATTAGAGATGATAGTAGGACAGAATCAATACTGTTTACCTCCCCAAAGTGTGACCACATCTATCAACTGCTTTACGTCCACAAATCGCTTCTCTCTCTCCCTCTCCCTCTTCCTCTCCCTCTCTCTCTCTCTCTCTCTCTCTCTCTCTCTCTCTCTCTCTCTCTCTCTCCCCTCTCTCAAAGCACATTATTGGCTGCTGGAGAGGAGCCTGAGGAAGAAACATTTTAGAACATAACATTCATTTTACAGCTATCGATAAGCAGCTCAGGCTTTCAAAATAAACGATTAAGGCTGGGAAGAAATAATTAAAGCACCTCCTACAGCTTTTTAAGCCTGATGTATGGGCGACTACGGGACATTTGTTTCCCTACCAACAAATCGAGATTCTCTACCCCACACTCAGTGGCAGATAGGAATTCAATTAAAAGTAATATATGTAAAGCACCCATCAGAGGGAGTTCCTGCCTGTGTTTATGCGAGGTGCACAAATTGCGCAGTTTCCTCTTTTGCTGGATTGGCAGCAAAAAGGGAGATTGAGATTCAGTATAACCTAACAAAAAAACGAGAGTTTGCGTGCAGTATGTAGGACAGTGAACACATATCAAACGTGCTCTCCCTCTACTGCTCATCTCATCTCATCTCATCTGCTTTCTGTGTCCTGTGCTCTGCTCCATATTCCCAGCCAGGTATGATTTTTCTAATCCACGGTCCCACCCCATCCCCCCATTTTGTCACGCTTTTAGCATTACAGCTTCATACAGTTTGCTTTTCCCCTCAGAGTCTTGACTGTTGTTGTGCATGCTCATATCTAGCAAAGGGCTCATTTAGTATCTGTTGATATGTTGATGTGTATTCATTCATCAACCTTAAGCATAAGGCCTCTAGTGAAATGTATGGCTGTTCCTTGTAAGCCTTGAGCTCATTTCTAGAAAACCCCCTACTTACTTGCATGTTTACGTTTGTGTATGAAAAACATGGAAATTGAGGGCAATGTCACACGTGAGAAATCTCAGATCCTCTCTGAGTGGATTCACTGATTCACAGTGTAGAAAATGAGACATCATGTCGGCAGTTGTCAGCATGTTCTGGTCCTTTGAATCGCTGACTTTATTTTAGAGGAGTAAACGTAGCTTCT